>NW_027643720.1:32500-40000 GCF_032717465.1 Coenobita brevimanus | reverse complement strand
GGTTAAAACGTCACCTAACCCAGTCTAATTGTGTGTGTGTGTGTGTGTGTGTGTGTGTGTGTGTGTGTGTGTGTGTGTGTGTGTGTGTGTGTGTGTGTGTGTGTGTGCGGTTTCATAATAAACTAGGAGTGCATAATTAATTATGGTCTCTGGTCATGAGGTGCATTTATTAAACTTTTATGATTGTCTCTATCTAATATGCCGTAACATCCAACATGGACCTTTAATTCAGGATCCAGGGTCCACTTTCCATATACATCATCCAGGAGTCTGTGCCCGGGCCATCACTTGACCACTGATACTCAGCATCTTCAGTGTGAGAGTGTGTGGTACGGGCGTAGCATTCATATCTGGTGTGATGGTAACAGTGGAGATGTTTTTATGACATTGGAGAAGCCTTACAGAGTATCAGTAAAGCGCTTGTTATAGAAATTCAATTCCCGAAACTGTTTCCTGCAACAGCCAAGGTGGGATTTTCCATTCCACTGTCCCCAGCCCACTTGTGGGTCTACTACGCCACCACTTCCCCCGTTTGTATTGTAGCACCTCACCCTGTCAGTAGTGTCGTCTTTTGAATTCAGACTTTGTGCCCACATCAAACTCACTCACATTTATTAACTTAAACTGCACATTTTTCAATTGATCTGAGTGATTCATATATTGCATCAGTATATCTCGGACGATGAACGTTAACTTGAAGGTATAAGCTATCTGAAGGGAACTTGTAAATGATGACTCAGAGGAAGTAACATCTCTTTGAATATACTATCTATCGTTGTTAATTAAGTAAAAGTGACATGGAGTACATATGTATGCTGTACCCACAGCCCCTTCACACTTGCAAACAACTAATGGGCGTGTACTGTAAAATGCAAACCGCCGCTGAGCTGGGGGTGTGGAGGGAATGGCGATGTCCACAGAAACCACTGGCACTGGGAACGCGTAGGGTTGTTAGGGTGTTGATGATGATGGTGGTGGTGGTAATGATGGTGGTGGTGGTGTTGGTGGTAGTAGCTGCAGATGTCGTGGTGTGAATGGTGATGGGTTGGGTACGCGGATTGTTATTAAGGGTGGTGATGATAATGGTGGTGGTGGTGGTAATGATGGTAGTGGTGGTGTGAATGATGATGCAGGTGGGAAGCACTGACCCTGGGAAGGCCGTTTGTGATGATGGTGGTGGTAGTGGTGATGGTGGTGAGGAAGGTAAGGAGGAGAAAATGATGATGATTGGGGAGATAGATGAAAACTGCACTGGGTTATTGTAGGTATCAGGGGGCCGGATATACAGTAATATGGCACGTTAAATCTCTCTTGTTTTTATACTGTCTTTGCAAACGATGTCGATATAGAAAAGACGCCGGATAACATAAAAGAAAAAATTAAATCGCAAAAGAGGAGGTTGCAAGGAATTTTTTTGACCTCAAGAGAATATGGGCGAAATTCCACCATTCTCAGGAAGGGTCGTATTCTGAGTGGCTTTGGAGATTTCGTAACACCTCTTCCTTAGCGATTTATTCTGCACATTACACCTCAGTAACCTCTTGTATGTTACTGGATCAAACTTTGTCGATATTAAAAAGATATAAAGAACAGGTAGAGTTGGTCACCTAGTATGCGGCCCACAGAAACTAAACGATGACAGCTGATAGGGTTTAGTACGTGTTCTTAACAGATTTGGGACTTGTTCTTAACCCTTTCACTCTGCTGACGTAATGGCTATTCTGTAATTTCTATCACCAGATGATTTTTACTCATATGGAGAGACTTTTCGATATAGAGGAGTTAAATATAACCTTCATTAATCCCTCCCCTTTGTCGTTGGTTGATTTATATCGTCTGGCAGCAGCAGGAATAACATTGAAGATATCTGACACGTCCTTGTTTCCTCTCGATTTATGCTTTTCTTTAATTTCACTTGCATTTTCATCTGCGCGATCCTAAACTAGACTCACCAGTTTCTCCTGTGTATCTCTTCGTATTCTCCATTTCCACCTTTTGCTGCATCTGTTTAATTCCCCTCCTCTCCTCTCCCCTCGGCCTTTCCACCCCATTCCATCTTTTTCCTTCTCTTCTTTCATCTTTATTTCCACCTTTTTGCTCAGTTTATACCATCCTCTCCTTTCCATCCTCCCTTTCCACCTCCTGCTCCAGCCGTCGTGTTCTTCCTCCTCCACTTATTTCTCCTTATGTATTCTTCTTTTTCCTTCCTTCCTGTATCTTACTTTACCTGACATTCCTTCTCTTTTTCATCTCTTTCCACCTTTTACTCCATCTAATCCGTCGCCTCCTTCCCTTCTTCCTTTTCACTCCTGCTCCGACTTTCCATCTTCTCAGTTTGCCTTGCACCCATACTCCATCTCTTCTTCTATCCTCTCTTCCTCCTCCCTTTCCACATCTTTCTCCATCTGTTGTGATCCTCTTTCTTTCTCTGTCCTCCCTTTCCATCTTTTGCTCTGTATTTATCATATTCTTCTCGTCTCTCTCTTTCCTTCCATTCCCCCTCATCATCTCTTTCATCCTCCTCATCTTTCTCATCCCTTTTCATCTCAGGAGTATTTCTCCTTTTCTTCTTCGCTTCCCTCCCCAGATGTCTGCATCAGTTCTCCCTCTACCACCTCTCCTCTTATTTCTTTCTACTTTTTTTTTTTTTCAGATTACCGGTCGCATACTTAAGCTGATAGGGCCAAGCTGTGTGCAAGCCCACAATTTCTGCCAGTCATCCCTGCAACAATTGTGAGTATTATAGTCTGTTTGTTTTCAGTTGATGAAACCGAGCCACACTAACAGCTTGAGTCGTATTTGCATGATATTCGATGAGCCAATAGTTGCGAGGTAGGAATGGATCCCTTTGCTTACTAATGAAATCGACCCTCCAGTGCGATTACACTTGGACATCAGCTAAACTTAAAGGGCTTGGGGATCTTTGTCAGGTTAGAATAAACGTACTGTAGCTGTGGTTAGCCTGCATGCCGCGCTACAAGAGCAGTACAAGGCAGAGAAACGAACCCTCGTTGTAACCGTGTCATCTCTGGTTTCACATGTGACTCTCAGAAACTGAGGGGTCTTTCTTTTATCTTGGCGATCTCTCTCTCTCTCTCTCTCTCTCTCTCTCTTCTCCCCTGTCAGCCTGAGGACGTTTTTTATATTTGGTTCTTGCAATTACCAGACGATTTTATTTAGCTTAGGAGAGCATCCTAGTAGTGAGGCGTTAAAGAAGGTTGTCTGTAGCCCCTCCAGTTCGAATAAACTCCCGCAGGCAGAGTAAAATCTGTGGGCAGCACGAGCAGAGTAAAAAAGTCCTTGGCAGAAAATGGTTAATACTAGAGTCTCCATCAGTTCCTGGGCCGGTAAGCACTCCATGCATGCCAGTCGTACACAAATAGTTCATCCTCACAAGTTTCATCCATTAACACTCAGGCTCCAGTGACTCACTCGCCCCAATAAAATCTTATGGAAGTGGTAGGAATATAATATGAAAAAGGGAATACTAGGACGGCTTCATAGATGCCTAGTCTGATGACGATTCCATGTATGCCTGCCCTACACTTGTAAGTTTCCACCATCCCAGTTCCTTTCGGTAATCCCTGTAATCCCGGACGTCCCCCCAAGGCTGAGTGAAATCGTCTGGCGGCGGCAAGAATAAAAAATCAAAATGGCGTTCCTGTGCCGCTAATCACTTCATGCTTGCCTACTCTCGAATATTCCTCCTCCTCCTCCTCCTCCTCCTCCTCCTCCTCCTCCTCCTCCTCCTCCTCCCTGCAGTTCCTGTTGGCCATGGTTGCCTCTCGTTATCTGCCTCCCTCCTGCCCACCGGTCCCATCCCTCTTCCTCCTCACCCTCTCCTTTTATCATCCTTTGCCTTGTAATTAACTCCTTAGCAATCTCTTCTTCTGACCGGACCTTTTTTCTTTCCTCTCCTCTCCTCTCCTCTTCCTTTCTCTTCATGTCTTCCCTAGCAGTCTTTTTCCTGACTGTGGCTTTTTACTCCTCTCCACTCTTGCATTCTTCTCATCCTTGCAGTTTCATATTTATCTTTATTATTCTTTGAGTTCTGTATTTTCACTTTTTTTTTTTTTGTCTCGCTTCTCCTCTGCTCTTGCATTCCTCTAATCTTCGTTGTTCTTTATTGGTATTTCCTGCGGGTTCTGTTATTTGCCCCTGGATTCTCCATGCTTTTTTCCCTGTCTAAGATCCGCTTCCACGTTCGCCCCCTTTTTATGTATCCTGTAGCTGCGAATTTTCTACTTTGAATTATAGTTCGGTTAATATTGGGCGATTTTTCTGTGTTTAAGACAACCCCAGGACGCCTAGCCATGCTTAAGCTGCCACGACTTTTTTGGCCGAGAATAAAAGATTTCGTACCTAATTCCAGCCTATGGAAGATGACTTTGCTCGGCTCAGCGAAATTCAGCTTAGTCCCAAAATTGAGCTGCTGACCACGCACCCTCATTCCTCTGTTTTGGCCTGCCTATTCACCTATGGCCACGTGGTTGGTGGGCGCGCAGACCTATGTGCATGAACATTGTTGGAACAACTGCCAAATAACCACTGTGAAACCCATGATGATTGGTTGGTTTCATTCTTAGCCCATTAAATACCGTGACGCACTCTTTACTGTGGTTCTGCTAGCTTCATACGATTTTATGCAACTTGAGGGAGACGTTTGGCACTGGAGGGGTTCGTTATAGCCTTCATTGACCCTTTCACTACAAGAACTCTTTCGAAATTGAATAAAATATGGTACTGTCTTGTTTTTCGGGAGTCGTTATTTTAGGAGGTAGGGGATAATCAGGGCTTAGAAAATCATATTTATTCTTCAAAAAGTTTCGACTTACTCTCAAGTCATCACAGAATCTTGAAACAACAGAAATTAAAATTATTACTTCGATTAGAGTTCAAATGACATGATAAAACACAAGGTAATAGAACAGTTGCATTCCCTGCTACAGCATTAAGTCTAAACAAAGCAGTAATTTTCACCTCCGTTATTTTAAACTCCTGATGATGGCGGCGGTGAGTCGAAACATCGGGAAAATCAGTGTACAAATGTTAGGCTTCATTACCATCTTCCTCCTCAATAAAATCGTGTGAGGATAACAAGAACAGTATAAAATGATGCCGCCATAATGAAAGGGTTCACGATGTTGAGGATTGATGTGGTAAGGGGCCGTAAGGCTTACCAGCACGTCATCCCCTCAATGCCTATCTCTGCTCCGTTAATGCATTTTTTTTATGTTATATATGCCAACTGTGTCGTTATAATATAAATTACATACAAGAGAAGGTGTAATAGGTAAAATAAATCAGAAAGGAAAAGGTGCTGGGAAGCCTTCCATGCTGATGAGAATACGGCACTAAGACGTGTACGAGCCGACACAGAATCGGCCCCAACCACGCCACTGTCACTTCACTCCACAGCGTCAACCCTACGCACTTAGTTGATTATTTCTTGCTCTTACACATACCCCTTTGATTTTGTGTGTATATGAATGTTACACACACACACACACACACACACACACAAAATACTCTCTAACGGATCATGCTGGTGAGGAAATGTCTTTATGTAAATGTGGTGGTGTGGGAGGTTGCCATGGTAACACAGTCACCTACCACCAGTCAAGTAAGGATCTTCTTATCGATATATTTTGGATAAGGCTGGTTACTATCCCTTTGAACACACACACACACACACACACACACACACACACACACACCTGCACATAGCTGCACTTCCACATATCCACACCTCACAATGTCTCCAAAGTCACATGCAGTAGAATATGGCATAGAAGACCCTGGTTGTGATATGATTACCCCAGTGAATCCTGGATCATACTTTTTTATTTTATTCATACTATCTCAAGACGACTTTATTTAATACGATAAATCAGTGGCAGTGACGGTTAACTAAGATATTAATCCATGCGCAAGGGTGACGAACGGCCAGTAACAGGAGCAGCCAACAGAGAGCTATGTGGCATTTCTTTACTGCAGTGTGTCACCATATCCCGCCCCACACCACCACACATCCCCGCCAGTCCCTCTCTACTCACCAGTCTTCGAAACGACCTAACATTGTCTTTCCAAAGCCACGAAGTGTAGATGTTGATACAAATGAACGTGAAATACAATTATGCCTGAGTTTCTCTCCTCATCTGAGCATGACATCAAATAAATAACTGGTATTTTGTGTAATTACCCTTTTTAATATTAACTAACAGTAAACTCCCAGCCCAAAAGCAGTCAAGATGGAGAGTTCCCAGCTCCTACATCACTTCAAAATCTCTTTACCCAAAATCTCGTGGCCAATGACGTGCAAGATTTTCGCATAATAATCTGTACGTAGAGCGAATAACATGCTAGTTTATGGAATACAGGAGTCTGCCACAACTCTCCATTTGGGGAAAAGAATGGTTAAAGGAAAAAACGTAGACAGAGGCGAGTGGGAGAAGGCTGTGGTATTAGACTAATGGGGGTACTGTTGATATTTTCACTGCCTTTTTTTCTCATATACAGAGTGAAACTAAAGCTTTATTAATCCTCAGATACGCACATCATTGTTAACTGACGTGATCTGCTACGAGTATGGCTGAAAACAAAATATGTAATCAGAAAAGCGACCAGAAAAAACAAAAAATCGTTGTTTCTGCTACTAGTGGATGTTATTACAGTCAACCGAGAAAGCCCGATGAAGTGTTTGGCCAGGTTTATATATCAATCTATCAGTCTGTCTACCTGACCGCCTGCCTGTCTGCCTTTTCTGCCTGCTTGACTGCCTGCCTGTCTGCCTTTGTCTGCCAGCCTGTCTGTTAGCAAGATTATAAGGAAAAGTCAGCAGATTATCTTATTTCTTTATTTAGATTTTGAATTTACCATTCTAAACAAACCCTTACGAACTCGGGAACGTTGTCGCTGGAATCCAAGCAGGAAGAGTCAGCGGACAGTGACTAATTGTTCGCAGTTACCCATCCATTTTACTGCTTTCTCTGAATAGGAAGCCCACCCCGACTTAATCAGTGGTGTCACAAAAGGTGCGCGGGGAAGTCAAGCGAGCAGATCATCTCTGTCATTAGACTTTGAGTTAGGTTAGGATGAAGTAATCTGTTTTTTTATAGCATTCAGTAAAAGGTCAGGGGTACAAGACAAGGATAAAGGTTCAGTTAGCCGTCATGTCCGAGCGAGAGGCTCATCAATTTCGAAGCATTGTGATGAGCAAGTAATAAACAGTAGCTCAGAGATAGACTCCGTGGAGAGAGTGCATCAGGACATCACGTCTACACGATTATTTTATTTTCTGTTACAATACTCTAGAATCACAGGTGTTTATTGATAAAGTGGACTGGCGTTTGAATCGACTGTGAGGCACGAGAGTTGTTGGCGTCACTTCATAAGCTGGTGGTTAGATTTTGCTGGATTTTCTCGCCATTGTCCTCCTGCCTGTGATCTCGCCTTGTTCCCGCTGCACCTTCCAAAGGTATGCTGTTTGACTTTATTAAT
>NW_027643720.1:10000-30000 GCF_032717465.1 Coenobita brevimanus | reverse complement strand
TCCTTCATTTGCCTAGGCCGAGATCGTCGTTTTTTTGCAGCTGATTTCCCGTAGTGCAGTGGTAAATTTGGACAAATATACAGCTCTGCATCATTTCCACGTCCCTTCTTCGTGACTAGCATCAATCTAGTGTTAACCCCTTGTCACAACACAAAATTTAAGAAAGAGATTGCAATTTTACGCCAAGTTAGATTGAACAGGGGTCCTTATCCTGCAGCGGTGTGTCACAGGCTGATGATGATGATAATAGGGTTGTCGGAGATGATATTGATAATGATGATAGTGATGCTGCTGATGATAGTGATGTTGAAACTCCTGAACCAACTAACTGGACCGAGATTATGGTGATTGTAATGATGATGAAGCAGTTGGGATAATAATGATGATGATGATGACGGTGATGGAACTTATGTAGTAACTCTTTAACAGGGTTGTGATGATTACTGTGCTTGACGCTGTTGCTCCTGGCGATGATGATGATGATGATGATGATGATGATGATGATGATGATGATGACGACCACGACAACGATGATGATGGTGATGACGATGATGATGGTGACGGCGACGATCTTCATGTCTATGGCTGAGTCACCTCTTGTTTTTCGTTTCTCTTCAAATGTAGTTGGTGACTGTGTGTAGGAGAGAGAGAGAATGTGTGTGTGTGTGTGTGTGTGTGTGTGTGTGTGTGTGTGTGTGTGTGTGTCCGCGCATGCTTGTGTGTATTTGCGTGCGTGTGTACAGCATTTCCCTCACACTCGAACTATTTATATCATAAGAGTGCAAATGAGGTCAGGGATATTGCTCTTCTTGGCCATACAAATACTAAACATTTACACTATATTCTGAAAAAACATACTGGATTCCTAAGGTCACTCAATGGGTTTCAAAAATCATTGTTCACTGTCTCTTTATTTATCGCAAGGAAAGGGATGGATGTGTGTCCGAAATAGTAGCTCAGTTTTGGTCTTTCTCTGGACCGTGAATGATTTAAATGGAATAATTATCCTTATTTATATTGGTTTAGTTGTGAGGATGCAACACACGTTTTGTTTACGTTTTATCAGAGCACATCAAAGAGCGGCCATGTCCATCTGCTTCTCACTAATGATTTTCGAAAGAGGTTCGACATTCCTTTAGATTTTAGGGACAGTGAAGCCACACAGCTCCACAACACGCCATACCATACCATACCATACCACACCACAAAACCCCACACCACAAAACCCCACACCACACCACCCCAAACCACACCACCCCACCCCAAACTTTACCACACCAACCACCCTTCCACACCACACCACACCAAGGGGATTAACCAAAGGGTCCAGAAGCTCCCGCATCTAGTAATTCTGAGCTTGTTTCCAGGTAACTCCACACACACACCTCAGGTCACGTCTTTCACAGAAGAGATAACAGAAGGAGAGCGAGCGTAACTGAATGGCAAGCCCGAGATGGAGTGAGAAGAAGAGGTGCACAGAGAACAAGATAGAGAGATCATATGATGCAGATCTACCGAGCAAGGATGGAACAGGCTAACAATCAATGGATCAGAGTGGAGAAAGGTGAGAGGGTCCTTATCATGCAGTGGTGTGTCACAGGCTGATGGTGATGATATTGATGGTGATAATGATGTTGATGCTGATGGTGGTGATGCTTTAACATCTCAACGTATGAGGTTACAGAATGCATAGTGAGGCTGCATAGTCAGAAAATGGAAGAATATGAGTGCATTTAAGTATTTATGTAATGTGATGAATAAGGATGAAAGATTAGAGGATGAAGTGACTGAAATGATACGTCAGGGAAGGAGGGTTGCTTGTTCTCTAAAAGCAGTGATTAGGAAGAGGGAACTGAGGATGATAGTGTTAAAAAAAAGTGCACTGCATGCTGTGATTCCCACTTTAAAGTATGGAAGTGAAGCTTGGATCTTGTTGAAAGGACACAAGTCAAGAGTGAGAGCGGTGGAAATGAGCTACTTGAGAGGAGCATGTGGAATTTCATAGAGAGACAGACAGACAAATGGGCAGATGAAGGAGCGTTGTGATGCCGATGTGGATGAGACTGAAAGCGTTAAGAGAAATACTTCGAGATGGTTTGGCCATGTGGAGAGGATGGCGAATAAGAAAATGACTAGAAGGCAGAGTTGGAAGGGTAGAGGGGGAGGGGGAGACCGACGATGAGATGGAGGGAAAGAGTAGAAACATAAGAGTGCGATACTTGAGCTAAATGGTAGAGGACAGTACATCATGAAGGCGATTTGCTTGTGGCTCCCCTAACAGGATTAAGGCGTCTGGCTATAGATAAACAGATATAGATAGAAAGGTAGATGATGATGATGATGAGGAGGAGGAGGAGAATGGTAATGATAATGAGAATGACGGTGTAAATAATAATGATGATGATGATGATGGTGGTGGTAATGAGGACGACAACTACGATGATGACGATTATAATGATGATATTGATGATGATTTTTGTCGGCAGGTGGAAGGACGAAACAGCAGGAACTCTACCATCGGTCCAAGCATCCACGATTCCACATCCACCCATCCGTCCATCCATCCATCCATCTCGCTTGATGTTAACCCTCTCGCACACGATAAGTTTCAGTAAGTCTTCTGGCTCGCGATTTTATACGACCAAGCCGCCCGGCCGGGGAGCGCGCGCGCGGCAAATTTAAGGGAATGAAACACATTCTTGCCTTATTTTCGCCACCCAAAAATCCATGTATTCCCATGAAACCTTTCTCAAGGTAGGCATCGATGTTTGTTCTATCTGATAAACAGGACCAAAACACAGGAAAACACCAGCAAAAAAAGTTATTAGCCCTGGAAGCATGGTCGAGTAAACTGTTTTCACTTCCCAACATCGCCGTTTGAATGTTTTCCATCATACAGGAAATTGATCTAATAAGTTTTTATAGAGAATTTCATCAGCTTTCTAACGAAATTAATCCGGTTGAGATATGATGTATACTTTTCGAGAAAATGGCCAAAAACTGAAAGCCATTTTCGGAAAAAATTCACTGACCTCTGATAGCTATATTTTCCCAGACACCTTATGTTTTTATTACATAGTAATATGCCCAAATTCACCAGCTTTCCCCATCTCAATGAAGAACCCCATACGCCTCATAGTTCTCGAGTAAATCGAAAGAAAGTACTAGGCACTCCGTCCGTGATTGACTTTCATGATGCGCGCACGGCGTACGCAATGTTCCCGCCTACGTACCAACGAATTCTTATCATAAATATTACATAGTTATGTATTGTACATACGTAGAATTTACTGCTCTTTATCACGGTTCAAACGTGAAATCGATACGTCCAATAGTTTTCGAGTAATTGGCCGACAAAGTAAGAGTATTACTACGAGCGTTAATCAATGGTAACAGCCGCGAAGAGACATTCATTTCCACCGCCTTTTCTCGCACAAAACGTAACATAATGCTTACATTTTGGTATTGATCATACGTAGAATTTAATGGTATAGATCATGGTTGTTACAGAAAATCGATAAGTCTAATAGTTTTCGAGTAATTGGCCGACAAAATGATGTTATTACTCCGAGCGCTTGTCACACAACAACCGCTAGGAACAAAAACATTTCTCTCGCCTTTTACCCCCCAAAACGCTACCAAAGGCTTACATTCTGGTATTGATCTTACGTAGAATTTAGTGGTATTGATGATGGTTGTAACAGGAAATCGATAAGTCTAATAGTTTTCGAGTAATTGGCCGACAAAGTGAGGTTACTCTTCCGATCGCTACCAACTTTTACACACACAGTTTTTTCCTTGCACACCTGCCTGAAGACTATGCTACCAACTTTTTTTCCCCCTATCTGTACAGCCTGTTACATCTTCCATGGATGTTTTCCTATTGTTATAACCTACTACACATAAACATAACTCTTCTATAGTTACTGCTGTGGAGATTTACTTTCTTTCATATGTGTAATCTGTAGGAGAAAATGGTTATTTGTCTGAAAGTTGGAGAGGTAATGGTAATAGATTATTATATATATATCAATAAAATTTGCAGAACTCACTTCCTTCAGGGGTGTTGTCCAGTTAGACCAGGGATTTGAAGATGAGGAGTTATGTAGTGTGTGTGTGAGTCAGCTTCTCCCTGAGAGTATGAGGCAACGCTGTTTTTAGCACACACCACACTCGTTCACGGAAACTCGCAGCTTGTTTGACGTATATTTCATACAATTCCATACGCATTTACACTATCAGAATCACAATAATTCCAGCCCTAAAACACCGGTAATTCTCCCCTCCCGACTTCAGGTTTGCCCCTTCACAACACTCTGTTTCATGCCGTACGTAACGCTTGCTGGCTTCATAATTTCACCAAGCCATCCACAGTATCTTTCACACAATATATAATTATTTATGCCTTGGCTTCATTTATATACGTATTTCCACTCACGCCATACGGCCTACGGGGGGGGGGGCGGAGTGGCGAAACCCCGCTACACTGACCATGCGTCTATTTAACTTTAGTATCAATTGCTTCTTCATAAGCTTTCCAGCTGTCTGAACAGATCAGCAGTTGTTTTAAAAACTAAAATAACTCGGTTCTGGTGCTCAGTTTGGTACGTTTATTTTCCTTTTATCAGAACTGGCGCGGCAAATTTTGAGAAAAGTCCCTCAAGTAACTCCTATTATTTTTTTTTTACTAGGTTTCTAATGATGTCCATAGATCCGTTGTGGCTTTAATAGTTTTCTAGACAACGCAGTCTTGGCGCTGTTCTCTGCCACCCTATTATACCATGTCATATAGTGTTCTCGCTTGCTTGCTCTCTACGCTCGCTCGGTTGAACAATAAATCACTGAAGAAAAGGTGGTATAAAGCCCCCTAAGCCGCCGTAGTATTACACCCTCGGTATGCAGTTCGTTCCCTGTGGCCTTGTAACTTTGTGTACCCGAAGCGCTTACAAAATAACTTACAGTAATTTTCCTTTCGTAACTATACTTGTTTCACTTTAACTTGGCCTGAGTTGTTGTTGTTGTTCTTGTCACATCTTAGGCTCCTCTGGATGTGAACCCAGTGCTATGTTGAAGGACTGTCTGTGTTGTGGTGGTGTGGTGCAGGATGTGAGTGGGTGTGCTGTGGTGTGGGGGTGCCACTTTGCAGTAAGACCACAGGGGATTGTATGTGTGTTATATTTTGTTAGTATTGTAGCAGGGAAGGTTGGTGTACTCGTGTCTCTGGGTTCGGTAGTGTCTGAAGGGTGTATGTCTGGTGGTGGCACATGAAGGATGCTGTTTGGCAGAAAGCTCTGGCTGACTAGGGTGTCTGTGTTTATGTATGTGTTTGGTATAGAAAGTTTTGGCTGGCTGGGGTGTCTGTGTGTTTATGTATGTGTTTGGTATAGAAAGTTTTGGCTGGCTGGGGTGTCTGTGTGTTTATGTATGTGTTTGGCAGAAAGTTTTGGCTGGCTGGGGTGTTTGTGAGTTTGTGAATGTGTCTGGGAAGTGTAGAGTCGGGTGGAGGAGGGGATATGTTGCAAAGATACTCTGTGTAGTGTTGGGCGGTTGTTCGATTTTTTTTGTTTGTGGAGAGGATGACGCAACATAAGGTTACAAAGGTGGGACGGATTTTGAGCTGAAGTGATGAACTGTGTGCCTCTCATATTCACTTGGTCTCTGACTGAAATTAGCTATGTTTCTTGGTGTAGGCTGTCAGTACTTGTGGTCTTAGTGTCTTCTGCTATCAAGGTATTGTTTTCTGTTCTTTAAAGCTTCTTCGTGTTTGTGTTGGATATGATTACGGCTCAGCTTGTGCGGCAGTAATTCACGGTTGTTTTAATGTATTACTTATAAGTGGAGGATGGAGTTGGGATGTATATGAGAGAGGGTGTGTGTGAATTAGGGGGAGTGATGCATAATGACGGGGGACAGGGTGGCATAGAGGCGACTTGTTTGTGGCCACCTCTTACGGGATTAAGTCGTCTGGCTATAGATAGATGGATAGACAGATAGCTTATAGTTTCCATACGGTTTCCCGAGTAGTAGCGATAGTTATCACTAGAATATGATGGTAGTCACGAATGAGTGCCGTGGAAAGGATGTTGGGCTGTATTATTGGCTGTTTCTGCTACTGATCTGCGTGACATTCTCATATGCTATAAATGAAACTCTGTGTCAAGTTAAAGTGAAAGGCGTGTATGTTTGTGTAGGAGGAACGAGAGACAAGGAGGTATTCTGTGGCCTGTTTTCTTTGTGCTTCCTACAAGACACAGTAATAGTTATGACGGGGCATTGATGGCAAGGTTGTGGGTCAGCACACACTTACGGCCTCTCATTATACAAGGTGGTCCATATATTACGCCACCCAGTTCTTGTGTGTTGCGGGCACGGCTCAGTGAACATTACCAGTGTCTACCCTGCATCATTATCTATTTCCCACAACCCTCTTCAGGCTTAGCTTTATAATATAGGCTTTAATTTAGGTCCACTGATTGCATGGTGGAGAATTCCCATAACCTTTTTATGCTTAGCTGTATATCATTGTATTGTATAATCTTTTATGTCCACGATCACAAGGCTGAGTAGTAATTTGGTGAAGCGATCAGAATGTCTTAGCTCATCACAAAAGCCGTCCCCACAACACACAAGACTGCAGAGTGCAATATACTTATCACCTATATTAAGTCAAAGCCACAGTTTAAAAGGTAATGAAACAAGACAGAAAATTTAAGTTTTCATTATTAACACTTCAGTATAGAATACATTAACAGAGACAGCAATATAAAATATGCATTCAAAAGTAGCATTTGTCCACAGAACATCCTGGACTTGCAAGGCAGATCACACCATCACCACCAGGCTTCTCTCGGCAGGTCAGGGCAGATCACCAGCAGCAGCAGCAAGTAATCTCACGGCTGGGCAAGACACGACACTCTGCCGCCGCCGCCGCCGCCGCCGCCACCACACCACCAGGCATCTCAGAGTAGGGGAAGACACCACACCACCGTCAGGCTTCTCACGGCAGGGCAGATCAAACTTCAGCAGGGTATGACCAGTGTGGCAAGGAAGCAGCGTCAAGACAGCAGACTCCAGCACGACCTGTGGACCAGATGTGTATTAGTTCAAATCAGTGTTAGCTTTAGTTATTTAATCTTCTATCTATCTCTATCTATTGCCAGACGCCTCAATCCCGTTTGGGGTGGCCACAAACAAATCGCCTCCAAGTCGCCCTGTCCCCCGCCATTACACTGCCCTGCTCCCAACTCACCCCCCCCTCTCTCATATACCTCTCCACCCCATCCCTCCATCTCATCCTCGGCCTCCCCCTCCCTCTTCCCCCATCCACCTCACTCACATACATTCTCTTCGTCAGTCTTTCACCCTCCATCCTCTCCACATGGCCAAACCACCTCAGTGTGTTCTCCTAACGCTTCCTATCACATCCACATCCACACCACAACGCTCCTTTATATCCTCATTCGTCAGCCTGTCTCTCCATGTGACTCCACAGGCTCCTCTTAAATAACTCATTTCCACTGCTCTCACTCTTGACTTGTGTCCTTCCAACAACGTCCAAGCTTCACTTGCATACGTTAGAGTTGGTATCACAATACTGTCATGTAGTAACTCACTTCCCTGTTTCTTATCACTGCTTTCAAAGAACCAGCAACCTTTCTTCCCTGCTGTACCCTTTCAAGCACTTCACCCTCCAAACCTCCATCCTTACTCATCACAATACCCAAGTACTTAAACGTACTCACATTTTCCAATTCTTCACCATCCAACCTCGCTGCACATTCACTGACTTCACCTCTCTCAAAGACCAACACTTTACTCTTCCCTACATTCACCTTTAGATTCCGTTTCTTACACACTCTCCCAAACTCATCCACCAAGCCTTGCAGCTCTCCTTCGTCTTCACTTAACAACACAGTATCATTTGCAAGCAACAGTACAGGGAGTTTCCAAACACCACCCTCTCTCACCAGGGCCACCCCAACATCCACTACCCTACCTTGTACCTCTTTTATTACCCCATCCATGTACAGATTGAACAACCATGGAGACATGACACATCCCTGTTTCAACCCAACCTTCAAAGCGTGGACTCATTAGACTGCTCAGATTCTGTTGGGAATGGCACACAGTTAGGGAATTATATCACCAATATTTTATCCAAATTTCCCATACAGGGTGTTGCATGAAATGTTTGACAAACTTCAGAAAGTTGTTTTTGGGGCAATTTTGAGTTAAGAATTGCTGCATCAACCTGGGCTAATTTCTCGTCTATTATGCTCAGGTTCTGTAGGGAATGGCAGCAGATTAGAGACTGGTATCGCAAAATTTTATCCCCTGCCACCACCACCAGGCCGTTTATTTTTAAATCCCCTTGTAAAACTGTAGAGATATATCGGCAGGACAATAAATGGTGATCCTACTCTGGTACTCTGTATGGAATTTCAGAGAGAGATGATGATGCCACTGATTCATGGGGTTATCTTTAATTTAACAAGAAACACTTTACTTACCTCTCTATTCAGTTTGCACGAAAATTAATGTTTAAAAGACAGATAATCTATTCACGAAATTTTCTTCTTAAAATTTAATAAGTAAATGTTTAATTTGAAGTGTGACGTCACTGTTGCATTATGGGAGCAACGTTGAGAGATGCTGGAGATGAGTGAAGATTTTATTCTTTACGGTGTTAGTCTACTTCTTATTATGGTAATTCTTATGCCCATGTGTTTATCAGTGTTTGCTGTCATTATCGAGAGGTGTAGTCGGCTGATGTAAGTTGTAATTATTAGCTATAAGGATGATATACGGCGGTGTGTATCTCCAGGTGACCAAGATGTCCCTTTAAACTCGAGTAAGCAGTGCTACTTAAATCCCCCGATATTCACACCATGGGTTTAGGTTTTAAGGTCGAATGTGATCCTGTACATGGGCAGGCATAGTAGGTTAATTGGCTGGAAAAAATGAGGGGATGTGTGTAAAAACTGTAATGGGTAGTTTGTTTACATCGGGGATATAAACTCCGCGAGTCCCTTTAACTCTTGCAATCCCGGTGATGCCCTTTTCAGTTTATTCATAGTGCCAGAAGGCAATTTTATTCAACTTATGCAAAGTCTCTGCTATTGCAGGAGTTCAGTGAGGCTGTGCCTAACCCCTACACTTCCAGAAGTCTATATAAAGCTAAATATAATCATGAGATGGCATGAAAAAAAAAAATCCCTGCTCTGTGAGTTAAACTAGTGAAGACTGAAGGTATTAACATGTGTAGGAGAGACACTGGATAAAGCCTGATTGGAGATATAGTATATTGAACTGGAAGGACTGCATACCTTACATCCTTCATTAACCATTGCTGCTACCTTTAAATAAGAATTATCATACTGAAGGTAATTACTAGCAGCCTTCATTAACATATTACTGTACTGTAATTAGGAGAGAGGTTTCATAAGTTGATTGGAAGTCAGGAGACAGCAGGAATATACCATTACTGTTGAGGGGGATGAATTTGTGTGTAGGCTATGATATAGGAAGCATATCTCAGAATATGGATGTACAAGGTTAATCATATCTTGTATAGTACTTACACTTTCAGATTTGATAGCTTTTCCTTTTGTAATCTTTACTGAATGATGCAATCAGTTCATGATTACACATTATATAATCTCAGACTTCATCTGTGTCATTGTAGTTGGCTCACCTTGACAAATTTTAGTCCTTCTGCTGCTTAGTTCCTGTATCTAAGTGGCAGAATAAGACAGTATTATGGTTTTGCATCCTCCCCATAGATCTTCATTGTGATTTGCATGATAATCTAGTCTTTATCTCTAGAAACAGCTCAGCATTCAAGGTGGAGAGATGCCAGGTTTTTGTCAGTTTAGGTTGGACATGTAGTCTTTATTGTTTTATGTATTCATTATTATTATTATTATTATTTTTTACTGTGGATCAAATTTAGCGATTCATCTCTTCCGTTTATAAATCGGTACAACAGATAGGCTTTCATTCTCAAGGTATGACCACTGAGTACTGTAGGCTACTGTCTTCCTGTGCAGTGTATATTTTGTCATTTGTACTCTCATTATAAGTTTCATTAAAGAATTTGTATCATCTGTTTAGTTTCTGTGTCACTCAGTGTGTTAAGTTTATGTAATATATGGTTAATCGTTTAAGTCTTGCCTTTGGATAGCAGACGTAAGTTCCAGTTTTTAATTTCTCCCTTTACATAAGTAGCAACTGCTCTATATTCTTTCCATAGCACTTGTTCATTGATTAGCATTAAACTGCAGGCTTAGGTATTCCAAGTAGCTCAGGAAATTTCGAGATATCTTCTCCTAAAGCGACATTAATAGGTACATGACAATTTAGTTTAGTCTGTGCATGTTGTTCAATTTCCCATTTTTTGTAACATGTAAAGAAATAAAATACAGTAGAAGTTTTAGCCGGTATACTAGTGGGGCCGCGGTGGCATGGTCAGCATGGTGCTGGCCTGCTGATCAGGAGGACCCGGGTTCAAGTCCCGGTGTGATAGAGGTTTCTTTAAAATGTGGCTGAGGAAAGTTTGCGTAGCAGGCTTTCCTTAAAACCACAAGGCCCCATACTCACACACACCAAGACACTTACACACACTAGTACACACATCAAGACACACACACACTACTACATACATACACAGATCAAGACACACACACACTACTACACACACAAGACACGTACATAGCCACAGCCACCTTCACACAGTAGACACACACACACTACTACACACACACACACACACACACCAAGACACGTACACAGCCACCTTCACACAGTAGACACGCCACACACACACACAGGGTGGGACAGACACACCACAGGCAGACAGAGAAGGATATATAAAACACAGGGAGTGAGAGAGGAGGGGGTTTTATTAAAAAGTCTAATTTTGGTATACCTCCTGTGGCAAAATTGATATAGCCCCCCCTTTAATATTTTTTGGATATTTTCATTTAGTGCCCCCCAGGCCCCAGACCCACTCGGTTGAACCAAATTGTCTGGCGTCAGCTGGAACATGATATACTAGAGTTATGCCGGTCATGTGGGGGTTAATGGTGACAGTGTAGTAACTGTCAGGCTCCTATGACTCACTCAGCCGATTAAAATCGTCTGTCAGCTGGAATGGAATACTAGAGTTGTCCCAAGCACCAGAGGGTTAAGAAAAAGCCTTAGATTAACTAAGGCCTTTTCTTAACCCCTGGGTGATGCTCGGGACAACTCTAGTACCCCATTCCAGCTGACTCAGACGATTTTATTCGACTGAGTGAGTCATAGGAGCCTGACAGTGTCAATACCGTCACCATTAACCCCCTCACGACCGACATAACTCTAGCATCATGTTCCAGCTGACGCCAGACAATTTGGTTCAGCCGAGAGAGGATCCTAGGATCCTGAGAGACACTATAACATCACAAACAAAATACAAAATGCCTTCCCTCCATCTTGAACGTACTATAATTCATTTACATTAAGTATGCTCGTATTTTCGTATTTTTGCAGCTTATTTCATGTATCTTAGTTAAAAGAAAAAAATACTACGAGCTCTATATCTTTTCATAGCCCTTCTTCGTGACTAGCATCGTATTCTAGTTATCAATAGTTACAACTGAGCATTCAAGTTGGAGGGATCACAACTTTAAGCAATTACAGTAAACAAACAAACAAAAAGCAAGTGTCGTCCTCTTGACCTCTCGTCTTCGCAGGAATGCAGCGGTGACGCCATCTTGTGCGTGGAATGCGTGAAGTGCAGGCTCTTGAGTGGCAGGAGCACGGAGCTACGGGAGACTTAATAATATTCGCTAGTCAGCCAGTCTAGAAGCCTGGGACATTTGCCTGAAATAATAATAATAATAATAATAATAATAATAATAATAACAAAACCAGTCATATACATAATTCAATATCTTAGTCACTCGATCTGTCCATTCCGCCCCTTCAGTACGAGGACGCATTTCTGTAAGCTATTTTTTCTAACATGGGAGGTTCGATACGTTTGATTAAGCCTATCCATAAGACTCCTAAAGCTGAGTAAATGCCTCTGAAAGTTGCAAAATATAAAATATAAAACGTCTATATGATATAAAAACCTTTGTTCGCCTCCGGGACTCGATTTGTGGCGCCTAGAACAAGTGCTGACGTCATGTTTACACTTTGCTACCTTTAGACGATTTCCTGGAGCTTAAAGAAACCCTCTCGGGATGATGGGACAGACACAATAACCCCTTCAGACAGAGAATGAATTAGTTACTTTGTTCTAGGTAACCGGACGATTTTATTCAGCTTTCTAGGAGATCCCCTCGTAGTGAAGGGGTTGATGGTGACTGTATCTAACCCCTCCAGTACGAAATTTCTCTCCAGAGTTGAAGAAAATCGTCTGGAGGAAGAAAGATGAATACGGAAAAAAGTGTTAATGTGGACAATGAGTTAGATAAGACTGGTTTGGTTAAGGTAGGGTAGGGATGGGACGGTTGTGGCAGGGTGGGGTAGCGTTGGGTCGGTTATGGCCGGGTGGGGTAAGGTTGGGTTAGTTTTGGCAGGGCGGCGTAGGATTGGGCCGGTTTTGGCAGGGTGGGCAAGGATTGGGTCTGTTTTGGCAGGGTGTGGTAGGAATGGTTCGGTTTTGGCCGGGTGGAGTAGCGTTGGGTCGGTTTTGGCCGGGTGGGGTAGGATTGAGTTTTTTTGGGCAGGGTGGGGTAAGGTTGGGTTGGTTTTGGCATGGTGGGGTAGGGTTGGGTCGGTTTTGGCAGGGTGGGGTAGGACTGGGTCAATTTTGTCAGGGTGAGGAAGGATTGTGTCGGTTATGACAGAGCATAGAATAGGTTTTGGTTGGTTTTGGCAGCGTGGGTTTTGATTGGGTCGGTTTTGGCAGAGTGGGTTTGATTGGGTCGGTTTTGGCAGGGTGGGGTAGGATTGGGTCGGTTTTTGCAGGGTGAGGTAGGATTGGGTCGGTTTGGACAGGGTGTTAGGACTCCATATTATAATTACAAATCATAATAGTTCCGTCATATCCAACGCCTATTTCACTCAGTTATACTACACTGTCTCATCAGATTTGGGGCGATCTCCTCTACGATTTTTGTTCTTCCCCGCTTAGTTCAGTCCTTTAGTTCATTCATGACCCTTGGCTTTCCTTTTTATTTTTATTTTTTTTATGTGGTGGAGGGCAGGGGCACGAGGCTAGACCACCATTAGTCCAGAATATTTAAGGGTAGGCCACCAAGCTACGCCCTGGTAACGTCTACACGTCAAAACATCTGTCCACCTCTGGGACTTGAACCGCAGAGGTCTGGACGCAGAGCTCCCGGTCTGCGGATGTCACTTTTACACTTTGCTAGCTTCTGACGATATCCTACAGCTTCAGAAAATCCTCTTAGGATGACGGGACAGAATCATGTAACCCTTCAGACCAAGAACGATCTATTTACTTTGTCCTAGCTGACCGCACGATTTTATTCAACTTAGGAGATCCCCTGACAGAGAAGGGATTGATGCTGGCTGTATCTAATCCCTCAAATTCAAACTTCCTCTCCAGAGCTGAAGAAAATCGTCTGGAGAAAGAATGAAGAAAACTGAAGAAAGTGTTAGAGTGAAAAATGAGTTAGATAAGATTGGTTTGGTTAGGGCAGGGTAGGGTTGGGTCGGTTATGCCAGGGTGGGGTAGGGTGGGGTCGGTTTTGGCAGGGTGAGGTAGGACTGGGATAGTTTTGGCAGGGTGGGGTAGGACTTGGATGGTTTTTGCAGGGTGGGGTAGGATTGGGTCGGTTTTGGCAGGGTGGGGTAGGGATGGGTCGGTCTTGGCAGGGTGGGGAAGGGACGGGTCGGTCTTGGCTGGGTGGGGTAGGAATGGGTCGGTCTTGGTAGGGTGGGGTAGGGATGGGTCGGTTATGGCAGGGTTGAATAGAGGTGGGTCGATTTGGGCAGGCGAGGGTAAGCATGGGTAGGTTATGGTTGCGTTTGGGAGGGTAGGATAGGTTACGGCAGGGTAAGATAGGGCTGGGTGGTGGTGGACTGGGTAGGGTAGGACTGGGTAGGGTAGTGTAGGGCTGGGTAGGGTAGGGTAGGCTGAATCAGGGTAGTGTAGGGTACAGAAGAGAGGTGGGTATAACTGCCGTTTAGTTCCGTCATATCCAACGCCTATTTCACTCAGTTATACTACACTGTCTCATCAAATTTGGGGCGATCTTCTCTACGATTTTTGTTCTTCTCCGCTTAGTTCAGTCCTTTAGTTCATTCATGACCCTTGGCTTTCCTTTTTTTTTTTTTTTTTTTTTTATGAGGTGGAGCGCAGGGGCACGAGGCTAGACCACCATTAGTCCAGAATATTAAAGGGTAGGCCACCAAGCTACGCCCTGGTAACGTCTACACGTCAAAACATCTGTCCACCCCTGGGACTTGAACTGCGGAGCGCTGGACGCAGAGCTCTCGGTTTGCAGATGTCACTTTTACTCTTTGCTAGCTTCTGACGATATCCTACAGCTTCAGAAAACCCTCTTAGGATGACGGGACAGAATCATTTAATCTTTCAAGCCGAGAACAACTTATTTACATTGTCCTAGCTGACCGCATGATTTTATTCAGCTTTGGAGATCCCCTGATAGAGATGGGGTTGATGATGGCAGTATTTAACCCTTCCAGTTCGAAATTTCTCTCTACTGTAGAGGTGAAGAAAATCATCCGAAGGTAGAGAGAAGACAACAGGAAAAGTAATGTAGTGGTGAAAGGGCTGTATAGGGGAGGGTAGGTTAAAGTAGGGTAGAGTTGGGTCGGCAATGGCAGGGTAGGGTAGGGTAGGCTGAGGTAGGCTAGTGTAGGGTTGAGAAGAGTAGGGTAGGGTAAATTGAACTGAATAAGTATATACAATAAAATCTGGCGATACAACAACCAGGGTCATATGCCGCCGGACGACAACGAGAATAAAAGCACTCGAAAAGATGAAATACACACACACACACACACACACACACACACACACACACACACACACACACACACACACACACACACACACACACACACATACACACACACACATACACACACACACACACACACACACACACACACACACACACACACACACACACACACAATACAATTCATAATTAAAACAAGAAAAACACTAAAACACTAAGAACACTAAAACCACTGTATAATAAATTTTACACGGTAGTGCAGCTGCCTACACCAAGCAAAGGTTTCCCCCTCCACCACAACAAGCATCCTCTCCAAGTACCAACAGAAGACTACAATCCCTCTCCTGCCCGGTGCTCAGAGAGGTAACGAGAATCGAGACACTGTGAGAGGAAGCATGTTCTAAAAAAATAGCAAAGAGCCGCCTGTGAGGAAAGAAAGGCCCCTCTCTCAGGAAAGTAAACACACGGTTGCACCCCTGAGAGGAGCCAGGGAGCCATCCTTGGTACACGCACAGGACAAACAAGAAAGGTTGGAACATCCACATCCCCCATGGCAGCCTTCACCCTGTACCCAAACGGATGTGGATAGCGAGGATACGGCGAGGCAGACACTCCCTCCGGAACAGAGCCAACAAAATCTTCCTGAACCTTAGGAAAGACGGTGACACTAAGGACACTAGTTTGAGGCACTCCCTCCGGAACAGAGCCAACAAAATCTTCCTGAACCTTAGGAAAGACGGTGACACTAAGGACACTAGTTTGAGGCACTCCCTCCTCTTGAGGATATGAGGGAAACAAGGTGGCACCAATACGGAAAAATTCCATAATCAGTAAAGGCAACCTACCACGCAAACCAAGATGGTGACCTGCAATACCTGGCTTGTGAAACGGTAGGACAACAGCCCCCCGCCAAGAAGCAGGAGTGGTCGAATCTCTCCAAATTCTATTTATAAGACTCAGGAGGAAGGACACTGCTTCATCATCCAGGTACCTCAGCACTGCATGGGGAATATTATCGACTCCGGAGAAGTGTCATGACAGGGAAAGGGTAGACCAAAGTTTACAACAAGACAAAGGGATGTTGTAAGTCTCTCCGCCCCCAGAACGGATGTCCAACACCTTAATCTCCTCCACCTCCCTAAGCCTGGCAAAAACCGAAGAACGAGTATCCATACAGGAGACCTCAGCGGTAGGATAGGGTAGGGAATGCTAGGGCAGGGTAGGCTGGGGTAGGGTAGTGTAGGGCAGAGAAAAGTAGGTTAGGATGGGTTGGTTTAGGCTAAAGTAAGACAGAATAGGAGAGGGGTAAAATGTGCCTAGTCCAGGAACAAAAAATATATCAGTTATCCATGTAACTAGCGTTTTCTATTTCGGTAGATTATTTTCTTGTCTGCCTAAAGTATCGTGATGTATGAACAATGAGATTAGATATCGAAACTGTAAGATGCGAATTAGTTACAAAGACGGTATTGTGTTTTGGCTAACGTTACATCGATACGTTCAGCAAAGAGCAACTCGGCAGAACTGAACAGTATATGACGTGCTAGATGAACGCTGTGACCGGAAAATAAATATATATGTATATATACTTCAGCATACAGTAAGCGATTTTATGTTAACTGAAGAGAAGCCACCACAGCTAATGGGTTAAGTTTACACACACACACACACACACACACACGTTGCGAAAAGTTTCACTGACGAAGTGGGTGGTTACTGTCCCCCTGGAGCAAGGGGACTGGTGTGTGCGTGTGTGGTCACAGCCTTGCCCTTAGATCGGACTATATGAGCTCTCAGCTCCCTTCCGGGAGTGTAAAAGCTGACGATCACGACCATCAAGTGATCCTGACCGACCCGGTGAATTACACACACACACACACACACACACACACACACACACACACACACACACACACACACACACACCATTACTTGCAACTGGCTGGCCTATCATACAGCCATATCCTATATTCATGAAGTACAACACATCTTACATTTATGTAGTATGTAAAAAAAAAAAAAAAAAAAAAAAAAAAAAAAAAAAAAAAAAAAAAAGATGGTTATATAATACAGAACTGGGAAATATGATGATGATGATGATGATGATGATGATGATGATGATGATGATGATGATGATGATGATGATGAGAGGGGAGTAAACAGGGTGAGATGAGGAGAATGAGAGAGATGGATGGACATAACAGTGAATGTATTATGTATATTAACCTGACAAATGCCGAAGTAAGCTGGTAAGGGTGAGGTAATATGGAGCCTGACCCTACCGTGACACCATATAATTATTGATTTATCCACCGATAGATCTATCTATCTATCTATAGCCCGACGCCCTAATCCCGCAAAGAGTGGCCGCAGACAAAAAGCCTCCAAGTCGCTCTGTCACCCACCATTTGACTACCCTCCCCCCAACTCACCCCCCCCCTCATATACCTCTCAACTCCATCCCTCCACCTCATCCTCGGTCTACCCCTCCCTCTCCCTCCCTCCACTTCACCTACATACACCCTCTTCATTCTGTCCTTGACCTCCGTGGCAGGCAGACGTGCTTCCCAGAACATAAGAAGAGAGGACAACTGCAGTAGGCCGGTTGGCCCATGCTAGGCAGCTCCTAGAAGAGTAACTGAACTACTAGAATGAGATAAGGATAGCAAAGAAGAAGGCTCTCCCCCGCCCTCCAAACCCTCCAGCCGAAGCCGGCAGGAAAAAGTCAGAAAGAACACCACGCCGTATAGAAAAACTGGCGTGAACATTTTATAGGAAAGTGTGAAAGGAGAATAGAGACTATCATAATGTAACCTGAAAAGAACAAAATTATGAATTAGTATTGGTTATAAGATTTTCTTTATTCTATATCCACCCCTTATTAGTCATATGCTTATCTAGCCTATGCTTGAAACTCTCAATGGAAGAGGCGGCAACTACTTTACTAGGTAGCTTATTCCATTCGTCTACTACTCTATTACCAAACCAATTTCTACCTATTTCCTTACTGAAACGGAATTTTTCTAGTTTGAAACCATTATTTCTAGTTCTATCCTGTACGCTCACTTTAAGTACCTTGCTAATATCTCCCTTATTTATACCCTTCATCCACTTAAACACCTCAATTAAGTCTCCCCTTACTCTACGCCTCTCTAGCGAATGCAGACTTAGTCTTTTCAGTCTTCATCACACAGTAATTTAACAACTGAGTTGAAACTGATCGGATGCACTACAAAATCAACGTCCCCTGAAATGGCTAGTGCCATGGCCATGAACGAGGGAAGGGAGGCCCCCTTGGGTGACAACGAGGAAGAAATAGATATGGATACCGGGTTTACGGAGGCCATCAGTACAAGAGAGAAGAGAAAGAGGATGATACGCGGCAGCGAGAGGGAAGCGAGTGATGAAGAAGAGGACAGAGACAACAAAAAGGTAAAGAATAAGTCGTGTGGGGTAGATGGAGGTGTTACTATACCATGTGATACGGGGAAGGCAGCTGGAGTGCAGCCGACTACACCACGTGGGTCAGGAGCAATGCCTAGCCAGGACCGTGACGAGGCCACCCCAAGGAATAGAGTGAGGCTTCTCTTCCCCACCAACACTGACCTAAATTATCACCAAAAACTACTCTGGACGGTGAAGCTTGGACTTGCATATCGACGGTTCGAGGTCCTGTTTAAGGAAGGTAGGCAGAGACCTTACGTCACAGTAGGAAGTCAGGAGGCAGTGGAGATGCTGACCACGACTGGTTTTGAGGGTGTGACACTGCAGGTTCCGGAGGAGAGGGAGAGATGCACCAAGGTTATCGTGTTTAGATATCCCATAATACTATTGCGTGAGCAATAGATCATCTAAAGTAATAATGAAATTTTATCTAGCATTAGTAAGGCCACATTTAGACTACACAGTACAATTTTGGTGTCCTTACTATAGAATGGATATTAATTCGTTAGAAAATGTACAGAGAAGAATGACAAAAATGATACATGACGTCCGGAACCTGTCATATGAAGACAGACTGAAAAGACTAAGTCTGCATTCGCTACAGAGGCGTAGAGTAAGGGGAGACTTAATTGAGGTGTTTAAGTGGATGAAGGGTATAAATAAGGGAGATATTAGCAAGGTACTTAAAGTGAGCATACAGGATAGAACTAGAAATAATGGTTTCAAACTAGAAAAATTCAGTTTCAGTAAGGAAATAGGTAGAAATTGGTTTGGTAATAGAGTAGTAGACGAATGGAATAAGCTACCTAGTAAAGTAGTTGCTGCCTCTTCCATTGAGAGTTTCAAGCATAGGCTAGATAAGCATATGACTAATAAGGGGTGGATATAGAAAAAAGAAAATCTTATAACCAATACTAATTCAAAAATTTTTTCTTTCCAGATTACACTATGATAGTCTCTATTCTCCTTTCACACTTTCCTGTAAAATGTCCACGCCAGTTTTTCTATACGGCGTGGTGTTCTTTCTGACTTTTTCCTGCCGGCTTCGGCTGGAGGGTTTGGAGGGCGGGGGAGAGCCTTCTTCTTTGCTATCCTTATCTCATTCTAGTAGTTCAGTTACTCTTCTAGGAGCTGCCTAGCATGGGCCAACCGGCCTACTGCAGTTATCCTCTCTTCTTATGTTCTTATGTTCTTTCCTGTATCCTACCTCCTTTCCCCCTTTCATCTCCTCTTTTTTCCCTTTTGCTTTCTTTTCCTTCCCTTTCCTGTTGTTTCTCTTTCTCTCTCCCCTCTCTCTCATGTATCCCTCTCTGTTCCATTCTCTTTTCCATATACCCCTTAACTTCATCTTTTCTTTCTCCTCTCTGCTCCTTTCCACATTCTTCCTTCCACCTTCCTTGCATTCTTCTCTTTATGTACTCTTTCCTCTATAATTCCTCCTCCTCCTCTTCCTCTCCCCTCCCCCCTCCACACACACACACACACACACACACACACACGTAGGCGCCCCAAAAGTACGGGACGGTACTGTAGGGAAGTACGGTACGGTATGGTATTTTTTCACCAGTAAGAACGGTGCCAAATTACGGTACGACATTTCTTTAAGTACGGTAC
>NW_027643720.1:0-5000 GCF_032717465.1 Coenobita brevimanus | reverse complement strand
CCCAACCTTAAGTGCCAGCCTAAGTCCTGACTCAAGCACCAACCAAGTCCCAACTCAAGCACCAAACTAAGTCCCAACTCAAGCACCAAACTAAGTCCCAACTCAAGGGCCAACTCACGTACAAAAGTCCCTACTCAAGAGCAAACTTAAGTGCCAACTCAGGTGCAAAACGTGGTCCCAACTCAAGTGCCAAATTAAATTCCAAATCAAGCGACAACTTAAGTACAAACTCAAGAGTAAAGACATAGGAAAAAAATATCTTTAACTTCTGCAGTAAATTTCAAAGCATGGACAAGATGTATGACATCTGGAACTGTCTCCCTCTCTGTCTGTATTTCCTAAGCTTCCTATGATCTCCAGTCTTTTAAACGCAGTGTGTCCAGGCATCTCGAAATGATCGGATCTTGAATTTGGCTCTCTCTTGTATTTTGTTTCTTCTCTTGGAAGGAACAGTTATTGCGGGCTCGTGGCTCGGTTCCCTTCTTCCTCGCACAAAAAAAAAAAAAATGTGGAGCAATGAGAGAGAGACGTAGGCGAGTCGGAGGTCGTAAAAACAGGGATGATGATGCTGAAAAAACTTACGATCTTATTTCTGTCGTAAAATTAAGATTTTTTAAAAGAACAAGAAGGAGACGAGGATTAGAAGTACAATTTGAAGTTCCAGGTTCGTCTAAAACGCGAACCTGGTGGACTGGACTGCAGGCTGAGGGCGGTATCCTGGCAAGGCTATGAAGCTTACTAACACCTCCTCCTTACCGATTTATTTGTTCTTGCTCCGTTACTATATACTTGTGTGTTATTCATGCAATCTATGTCGATATTGAAAAGACATAGGAGTGAAACCCGGGATATTAATAATGAGTGGTTTGGAAGATAAAGTTAAGGAAGAGGTGTTAGGAGCCTCCTTACACGGCGGGAATACAGGACTGAATTCTCTCTCTCATCTGCAGCCTTCCATAAAAATACAGGTAAGCTTGCTGTTCTTTGTGTAAATCCTGTCATAGTGCACTAACAGGTGCTGGAGAGGAGGGTCTTGGCCTCGTGGCTTTTGGTAAGATCATGTGTGGCTCTGATGCCTGGTCACACAAACGTCCCTCAGTTGCCACCCTATTCCCCAAAAGAGTAATGGTGGGACTGTGGCAGAAGGGTAACTGTAGCCAGGTGTTTACTGGGTTCAACATTTCAGATGAACTTGAGGCTGTATCAGCTACCAGTACTACTAAGATTTCTCACTGCACGTGGGAGGAAGCCAGTCACATCAGGACATATGGAAGTGAAAACGGCTGACGAAGAAAGGGAAACGAATGAATTAATGAGAGAAGAATAAGAGATGAAGGAATGAATGAGGGAGAGATGAAAGTGAATGAATAGATAAGGGAAAAATAAAATATAGGTAAAAGACAAGTCATAAAGAATTGTCAACACTGTCAGCCTCACTTTGTCAAACACCAAGTTTTCCTAAGCTTAGGTTCTTGATTTTACTCCCATCTTCAGCTTTATGTTAGGCTTTCCTCTCTCGTCTGCCTCTTGTTTTGTTGATTCTATTGTACACTCACGAGCATTACTTTCCGCTCGTGGGTGCCCCCTTCCTACCCCCTATATACCCAGGGAAGACGACGGGAGGGGGATTGAACGAGCTCCACCCGCCTCTACCTCAGCACTGCCCACCCTCCCTGATACCTCTTTACCTCCACTCAACTCCCCACTCGTCATTTCTAACTGGCAGTTACATCTCAAGCTAACCTCAATACTTTACACTGATAGTCAAGACATTACTAATAAACAAAACATAAAACACTAGGATAGGTCAAAAAGTATATACATTAGGAATCACATGAACACGCTGCAGCAAGAAATTAATGCATTCAAAAGTTGACACTAAAACAAAAACGTTAACCACTGCCATCCCAGGCCTTGTGCCTCGGGTGCGTACATGCGTGCGTGCGTGTGTGTGTGTGTGTGTGTGTGTGTGTGTGTGTGTGTGCTAAGCGGTGCACCAAACACACGAGGCCTGAGTTGGCCAATGTTAACGTGTTTGTTTTACCGTCACCATCATAGAGCATTGTGTTCTTGCTGCGGCGTGTTGATGGTTATATTATATACTTGTAACACGTCCCAGTGTTTTATGCCTTGTATCAGCAGTGGCACCAAGAATGTTGCTATGAAATCAACTTTCCAGATGTAACTGCGAGTTAAGAATGACGCGGTGGGGGGATGGGTGGGTAGGGGTATGGGGGGTTGGGTGGAGGGGTCGTTTCGTCCCCCTCTCTACCCTCTCTACCTGGATATAGCAGCAGTAGGAAGGGGGCATCCCTGGTCAGAAATTAGTCATCGTCAGTGTATATATATTTCCCTCCTCTGCTGCTTTTTTTCATTGTACATTTCTTGCCTTCTTTGTCGTGTTTTTTTTTTTTTTTTTTTTTTCAGATTTTACTGTGTATTCCTTGCCTCTTTTGTCATCTTTTCTTTTTTCTTTTTTTATTGTATATTATTTTTAACACCACCTGCCTACCTGTCAGCCTGCCAGCCAACTAGATTGCTTTCTTGCCTGCATACTATATATTCCTATATGTTTTGCCTGGCGCTGATGAGAAGCCTGTGCGTGGTGGCGTTGGACACCCTGGGTGGAGCAGCTGCGACATGCATCCGCGAGCCAAACCTCCATATATTTCCCTGCACCTCGCCGTGGGGAGGGTGTGCATGGAGAGTCTGTTTACCGAAGTGCATGATGGCAACAGAAGATGAGGAAGATACGAGTGATATGTCTGCATGACTAATGTGCCTGAGGGTTCTGCTATCTGAAATGCATGGTGGCTATTGCCAATGGACAGGAGACTCAAAGGGTGAGACAGGCAGTCAGACGGACGGGTAGACAGAGCAGGTTGTTGCTTAACATCGGTTAGTCTAGCTGAGCAGACCCGTCGACCACAATCAGAAACTGCTCCTACGGGACCGTCGTACAGGTACAGTACAGTACATGCAACGTGTAGATATCCGTAACCCCAGTGTGGTAGACAGCGTCTCACAAGAGTCAGACCAAGGCCCTTCTCATGGCGAGGTGCAGGAAACTATGAGTGCACAGTGCCACCACGTGTAGGCTCCTCCTCAGCACCTGGGGACGAAGGCTGACAGGTAATGAAGACAAGAGGAGGGAGGAAAAGGTGGTGACGGCGGCACTGACAGGGAGGAGAAAGGCTTGGCGTTAACAGTGTGGGTGATGTTCCCGGTAACTAACTAAGCTTTACGACCACACGACACACCATTTATGCCCCTCTCGTTGGCATGGCACACCGCAACACTTCTTCTTAAGCCAATTATTTTGCGTATCACACCTTATTGTTGCTTTAAGTGCTATATTATTATCCGTTTAGTTTGCCTTAGTAACACACGAGGATACTTTGACCCATTAGGCAAGGTATTTAAGGAAGGTTTCAGGATGTATCGTCAGCCAGCACGAACACCACCTTTTGTAAAGTGTTGCCCTGCAGGGAGACAGCCACGGAGGAGGAGGAGGAGGAGGAGGAGGAGGAGGAGGAGGAAGACAACGACGACGACGACGACGACGACGATGATGATGATGATGACACGCACGCACGCACATGCACCTGCGTTGACTGGAATATTAATATCCTCCAGTGTTCCGTGTTGTTGGAAGAGGTAGGCTCGGCAGGCAGTGAAGCAGACAGGGAGACAAGAGAAGCATGTAGACGCACGCTGAGACACTTTTGCATGTCCCGTCGCCAGCATATGTTTTTACCAGACGTAAAGGCAAACACACGCACCCTAACACACTCCTGCATGTCCCGTCACTAGCATATGATTTTACAAGACGTAGAGGCAAACACACGCACCTTGACACACTATTGCTACATGATTCTACAAGACGCACAGGCAAGCACACGCACCTTAACACACTCTAGCATGTCTCGTCACCAGAATATGATTTGACAAGGGGCGTAGAAGCATGAAAACATTTTGACACGTGTTTGTATGCACCATTTTAAGTCAGGGGTGTAATTTCTATATACAGCTGGTACTGCGTATTGGAAGAAAATGGAGGATCAAATTTACAGCAAGTAATGGAACTGTATTAAGCAACAGTCCTCCAAAACAATGTCTTTTTTTTTTTTTTTTTAGATAGCAATGAAACTTTAAAAAGGACGCGTTATCAAGAAGGCGATCCGTAACATGGACTCTGTAAATGTTAACAAGAATCACAGACGCTAGCTGACAGGAGCACATGCTTGGCTTCGCGTGTAAACCACAACTGTCAACTCTCTCATCTTCCCTCACACAGACACGCCAGTTGTTACTCGTGCCCTGAGGTTGACTAGCACGAAAAATCTTGCATAAGGATGAAATAAACTGCTAAATCTGTCCTACGTTGTAGCTTTCCTGACTACGTGTAGACCACAACAGCCAGTCTCTCTCATCTTCCCTCACAAATACGCCAGATGTTACATTGTGCTCTTAGGTTGTCTGAAGAAGAAAAGCTGCTTAGGGATGGAGAAATAATATAGCTAAATATGTCCAAGACTAATATCCAGTATCACCTAACGTTTGTGCGAGTGGCAGAGTTTAATAGTTATAAGGCATCTCTTGCTATTGCCCATTGTTATGTAAAATATTCTCTCCTCAGTCCCTGCTTGTCCTTTACCCCCTCCCTCCTTTCCTCCATCTCCCCATCCCTCCATTTCTCTCCCTCTCCCTCCATCTCTCCCTCGCCTACCATCGCTTCTCCATTTCCCCCTCCCTCCCCCCTCCTTGCTCTCCCCTTTCACGTCGCTATTTTTGACAGCTGCCCATCTCACCCACGCCGGTATTCGTGACCTGTTTTCCTCTAAGCATCAAGCTCTGTTGGAATCATTCTCTATTGGTTCCTCGATATTTTGGCTACGAAATTCCCTCTGTATATCAGCGTCCTAACAAACCCAGGGCGCCTGTAATATTAAAACAATAATGCTTACCCCTTTCAATCTTATGACGAATTATTCACGCTG
>NW_027643719.1:60000-61669 GCF_032717465.1 Coenobita brevimanus | reverse complement strand
GAGTTCACTAACAAAGCCTAACAGGAGATAATTAGGACTACCAACCATCTAAGTAGAGCTTGTGAACAACATCCCAAAATATCCGAACCTACCAACTTCCTAAGCTAACTTGGTGTTATTCGCTGAGTACTTACATGCTCTCGACGAGTCAACCACTGCTTTGGAGAAGCATGCAGCCAATTTGGTGGACGGCTTAATCGATGCAAGTTTGAACAAGGTTAATGCTTTATTGCTTCTACCTAATATACTAACAAATGCACTTGATATAGCTATGTGGAAGCATGGACTCTATGCCACTTTTTGATCTGAGTCAACTGGAATATTATTACCCATTGTTAGGAGGCCCAGTTGACCCATGAAGGCATCCTGATATTGGTACCTATGAGGAATGCTGTAACGTACCAGGCATGGCGGTTCATTTCCTTCTCTTTTGCTACTGCTAATAATACACTTGTTGTTACTGAAGAGGGTCCATAGAGGAGTGCTGGTTGTCTCCAGATGACAAGAAATATGTAGCAGAAACGACTGTGGATGGAATTTGAGAAGTGTAAAGGCCTCATTTCTTGATCTCCATGTATGTCCTGCTTTCGCATTTTGTCTTCGTACCATTAAAGGTAGAGGAATACGTAAGAGGGCCTTGTTGGACACAAATACTTCCCTCTGCTCTGCAACGTTGCACCTTCCAACCCATTCAATTGAAGTCAGTTTTCCAGTCGGCTCATATTCAAGCGAAACAGTACTTTTACTTTCCTGAGACAGAGGACGTAACTGTGACTTACTTGCCTCACATAGAATCAATTTCACTTACAGTAAAGGGGTACTATGTTGCACCTTGATTTTTGTGAGTTACACAGTAAAAGCAGATAGCAGTTCTGCCCTGGCAGCAAGCATCATCTAAGCGCTTTGTCAGTAGAACTTCTCATCCCAGTTACGACCCTTTTTACCTTCATTCAATTACTTCCTTGAATGTGAATAGGCTGTCTCATGTATTAAAGGGGTGCGTTTTACCCCTTCCTCTCCCACCTGAACAGGACCGATTTATAGCCTTATGCCTACTGTCCTATCTTCCTCTCATACCTTTCTCCTTCCTATTTGGTCCCCTGGCGTTGGTCTTACTACTTATTGTTGCTCTTGTCCTGTGTTTGTGTGGTTTAGGCTACTATCCTTAAGGCACCAATTAAGAGAACCCATTGAGACCACGTGTCCCGTACTTTGCGCGGATTGCAAGTGGATGTTCCTGAATAGTTAGCAACCCTACACTCTGGTTAGGCTACACGATGTAGTTAGGATTCAACAATGTCGACGAGGACGTCAATGGTGTGGCCGGCGATGTTCTGGTGTCAACATCTTTTTCCATAAGAAAGTTGTAGTATCAGCTACATTTTACATGATAATTTTTAAAGCTGTTTTGCAGTCAAATAATTAAAAGTGTGTAATGAAGTGTGAATGATGAACAGCCAAATATCATTTCGCTGTTAGCTTTGTGAGTACAGAAGAAGGTGGATGGCAGACCACAAGTGCCACCCTGGTTTCAATTATAAATGAAGGTTAGGACAGAAGTGAAAAGATATCTGAATAAAGTGTGTAAGTGTAAAGTCCTGGGGAACCATTTATTATGTTGGTATATGTGGAATGTACTTAATACCATTCTGTAGAGGTGTATAATGTG
>NW_027643719.1:0-55000 GCF_032717465.1 Coenobita brevimanus | reverse complement strand
AAAGGAGGCAAAGAAAATATATATAGGCTTGATTAGGCTATTTAACGTTAAATATGGTTAGCACTGGCAAAGAGAGATATGAATACATATTCAACAACAACAACACTCAGAGTGCTACACCCTCGTCGGGCAAGTGGTCTACCGGCCAAACATTTGATCTGACTCTGTGGTCTTCGCCTTCGAGAGATTACTCTGAAAATCGAATTACTGTACTTCATTCATGCCTCACCCATACACCAACTTTGGTTCAAAATTGTGCTAAATTATGTTTGCCTAGTGACCTTAATCTATGAATTTCCCCCAGTACCGTTGACTTTCTTCTGAAAATTAAATCTCTTTATCATTGCTCTTCCTGACCCCTTCTATACTTTAACACGGTATAGAACTGTTTACTTTAACACGGTATAGAACTGTTTACTTTAACACGGTATAGAACTGTTTAAGTTGTTTTGCAACATACGTACTGTTCTAAAAAAAAAAAAAATCGCATTCTTGGGTGATCCTCAACTCATCATCCAAGTCTGATCCAAATTTGATCAAAGCTATTTAGCTATTTTCTTCAAACAGACACATGGGTCGAATGTTGATCCTGGCTTGTGACTTTGATCTTTGGCTGATTATTCTCATAATTGAATCTCCCCATTCTTGCAGCACTGTTAACCCTTACACTAGTTTAACATTTCCACGGGTTTGGTTGAAATAAGATTAAATCAGATCCGACCTTGCCCTAAGACTTTGCCATTTAGCATTTCTCTTTGCTCTTGGCCCTCAGCAGATGTTTGCCAAAACTGATTTTTTTGCGTTCTTGACTTATCATCATCTTTTCCTCAAAGTTTCGTCTCAGTCTGATAAAATCTGTATAAATCGACCTTCAGTTTTGACCTTCAACCTTGCCCAATTGTTAAAAAAAAAAAAAAAAAGTCAATTTTTTTCCGTTATACTCAGAAGTTTTAGCTATTTTGGCCAAAAAAAAAAAAAAAAAAAGAGAGAGTTACTCTGTTAAAAAGCACAAAAAAAAAAAGATCGATTTATGACCCTGTTTTGTGACCTCGACCTTCGACAGTTCTTATAGATGAGTAACAGTATTCTTGGATTATCCTGATCCCACAAGTCTGGTACAAAATTGAAAAAAAAAAAAAACTGTTTAGGCCGATTTTGCTAGATGAAACTTTGACCTAATCTTGTGATCTTAGCCTCTGACTTATTATACTGAATATCAACAGGTTTACTTATTGGCTGTACCGCATCCTTTCCATCAGAGTTTGGTTAAAATTGGATAAAACCTTACTTATTTTCTTAAGACACAGACTCAGACACACACACACACACACACACACACACACACACACTAATCAAAACAGAATACATGGTCTCGCTCCGCCAAAGGAGATGCAGTAAAGGTTTGAGGTAGATGCCAGACAGCATGAGGGATGAAATGCCGAGAACTCAAGCCCCAAGCTGTTGCTGCAAATCGTTGCCCGGTATGCCTCCTCCAAGCCTAGCACACGAACTTGCCATACAATCTCCATGTCCTTGCTGACTAAATCAGTTCAGTGCACCACCACCATCTTTGCTGGGGTGAGGGACTGAGTCAGATCATTCGTGATGGAGAATTGGGTGGGGGGGGGGGGGAGACCCACAGGAGCTGGCCAAGTGGAGGAAGGAATGGTAAAAAGCTGAGAGTAGGAGAAAGAAGCAATGAGTTGAGGCCAAGATGGGGAAACAGATTGCCCCGACAGCAGGCCAACACTGCAAATCCTGACCGGGGATTGATAATCTGGCCCTACCTAAATCCCTGCCCATCACTCCCCTCCCCTCCTCCCAGTCCTTTCCCTTCTTCCCCTACCATCCCTGCACATCACTGGCTCATATTTTCATTGGTTATGGGAACTCTACCAACTCCCCTTGCCACATTATTTATAAATATTGACACCTAAGCTGTATATAGGAGTTATATACAAAATAAATAATTAGTGAAAATGTGTTACTGACTCCCTAAACCAATGAGAATACAATCCACACACACACACACACACACACACACACACACACACACACACACACACACACAGAGGAGAGATTGAGATGAGTGGGAAGGTTGGTGATTCCTGGGCTGCCAGTCCAGGTATGCTGCATCGGCCTGCATCCATGGAAAGGGAGAAGAGATGGAGAGAAGAAGGGAGGTGACGAGACAGGATGGTTGAAAGGAAACTGAAGATAATTAAGGCAAATCCATATGACCTTGACTTTTAGCCCCTGTGCCTTGCTGACCTAATCATTGTATTGTCCCTTCTTATTGTAACACTGACAAAAGTTTGGTGGATATCCATTGAGGGGTTCAGAAGATATCATGCCCACATCCATATGTCCTTGACCTTTGTCCCATTGACCGTGCTGACCTAATCAGTACACTGTACTTGTATATTTTATCACTGACAAAAGTTTGGTTAAAATCCGTCTGGGAGTCCAGGAAATATTGGGTCCAAACCCACGACCTTGATCGTTAGCCCCTCGACCTTGCTGACCTAATCAGTTCATCGTCCTTTCATACTGTACCACTGACAAAAGTTTGGTCGAAATTCGTCTAAGAGTTTAGGATATATCGCGCCCACGAGGATAAACAAAGTCGAATGACCTTGACCTTTGAATTGTTTCTCTTGTTGACCTACTCAGCTCATGTCCCTTCGTACCCTATCATTGAAACAAGTTTGCTCGAAGTCCGTCGAGAGCTTCAGGAGATATCTCTCCCTCAGGTATAAATTAAGTCAACCTCATATGACGTTTACCTTTGAGCCCTTGACCAGCTGACCTAATCATTTAATGAACTCCCCATACTGTACCACTGAAAAATAAATTGGCGTAAATCCGTCCATGGGTTCAGGAGATATCATAACCAGAAAAGTTTTACGGACGCACGCACGCACACACGGGCAGGGAGACTAATCACTTAATGCTTACACCATAGGTGGGCGAAGGCATAAAGAGGAGTTAGAGAACAATGTTGTAGGGACTCCTAAATGAACAATAGGATGAAAAAAAAATTATAGATACGAGTGTATGAATCAAGGACTGTGAATTTATTTGGATCAGTAGCACATGGATCAACAGAAAAGGCGAATAAAAGATGTGGTCGAGGCGGAAAATAGGGGAAAGGGCGAGGGAAACTGAGGGAGAAAAAATATGAGGTAGAAGCCAGTGAAGGGGTAAACTAAAATAAATTCTGGGTGGCATACAGACAGTATTTAGAAATAGAAGCATGTAGGTCGTAAGCATGGGTGAAGTGGAAAAGAAGTTCGTTGGAAAATATACGAAAAATAGTTAGGAAAAAGCGAAAGAAATATACAAAGCTATGATAAATAAAAGTGAGTGTGTGTGTGTGTGTGTGTGTGTGTGTGTGTGTGTGTGAGAGAGAGAGAGAGAGAGAGAGAGAGAGAGAGAGTAATAAAACGTATAACAAGTGAAGTTCAGAAGAGATGTGCGCGGCAGAAACTATGGGAATGTCTGAGGGGAAAGGTTAGAGGGAAAATGAAAGTTCGGTAGGTAGAAAGAGGTACAGTCGCGTTCATAAAAAAGGATTCGCATCTACCAGTTTTGTCTATTGTGGTGTTCTTTGTTGGTGATATACGGAACCTTCTGCTTTACTGTCTGGTGCACTGATGACACGTACACCAGGCACTGAGTGAAACACTTCTGCATCTCACCAGCAGCGGACACTACAGGAGCTATTACTAGCAGGTGTGGATCCATATTTATGAACGCGGCTGTACATTCGCATGAATTCGTCTGCACGCGCTCTTTTCGTTTCTGTTTATTTTCCCTATCCTTTTCTAAATTTTTCAGTGGTTTTCCTTTATCCTTTTCCACATTTCTATATTCTTTCAGTTTACTCCGTACATTCTCTTCCCCTCCTGATTTCTCATTCCGCAACCTTTTACGGTGGCCTTTGTTCAATGTTTTTCTTATATCTCCTCTCTCTCTCTCTCTCTCTCTCTCTCTCGAGAGAGAGAGAGAGAGAGAGAGAGAGAGAGAGAGAGAGACAGACAGACAGACAGACAGACAGACAGACAGACAGACAGACAGATAGACAGACAGACAGAGATAGGTTTAGTTATGGATGCATATTTCTGTACATATATTTATATATATAATTATACACACATACACGAAGTCTGATCGAAAATTTTCTATATATATATATATATATATATATATATATATATATATATATTCTTTCTCGCCAACCAGAGGGAACAAGGGGATGTAGCTATGTGAAGACTGACCTTGAATCGTGAGTATGTTCGAATACGTTTAGTGCTGCCACACAGCCGAGCTGCGTGTGTTTGAGGACGTCCTCTCTTGCTCATGGCATTTTTGGTTTGCGCAGCGATGGCCGAGCGAAAACAGTAACGTTATTGTAAGAAATTTTGTCAAAAACTTAGTTACATGCAAACTGAAACTATCAGGAAGATTCAATACGGTTTTTTCAATGAAGCTACGGGTGTTACGCACGGCAGGATCGAGGCAAAGTGAAGCTCACGCTAACAGTTTTTTCGACAACCAGAATGTTCATTACAAGTACGCTCCAAAAGGCCAAACTGTCAAAAAAGATATCTATCTGGTAGTTCTCTGTCGCCTAAGGAATGCAGTACGTCGCAAGAGGCGAAAGCTGTGGGAGATGGAAGACTGACAGCTCTGCGACTTTTTACACCCTAAACAAAGATGTCTCTGAAGAGCTCGAGATCTGAGGACACCAAATAAGATAAAGACAAATGCGACAAAGATTTTGTTTGCTGTCTCAAAAACTGACTTTACAGATTATTTCCTGGAATAGAAGGAACGTTGTGCTACATGTGTTGAGTTATAAGGGGCATATTATGATGGGGATTACAGCCTCAACTCAGTAGTTAAGCTTCTCTCTCTCTCCGATTTTTTGACACCCTTGGTTCCATAGCCTTGCCAGAGTAACCGTTTTGGAGGACTAACAAAGTTACACATGTCACGTATCATAAGTCACCAGTGATCAAGGAAGGAGCAAAGCATGAAAAATATATATATATATATATATATATATATATATATATATATATATATATATATATATATATATATATATATATATATATATATAACCTCTTGGACAACAACATTTATCGGTGCATTCAAAGCCACGAAAATCAAATGAGATGCTTTATTGTTTTTGTTTTTAAGCATAATAAAAATGCCTAACTGCATTTAACCACCCAATCAGTTCTTAATACACCATTCAGTCCAGACGCTGAATGAAAATATACACGAAGGTACACACGGATTGTGCTGTACCGTGAGTTACAGGGCAACGACGTCTTGGTAACCGGCGTGCACACTTCCATACATAAACAACCCCGAATGTGATAACACTTTATGCACTTTACTCTCACTTATAAAAGGCCTCAGTAGATACCAGTGATGGAAAAAAATTGTAAACTGACTATGGTAGTAATACAGAATAACTGATGTGGTAAAGCCTTATTTCTGCGTAAACCTAATTAAAAGAACGAGAAATATTACGGAAAGTGTCGTATTCACATGGCCAGAAATTGATGGTTATGAATGGTTAACTGTCAGAATTTCGTATTCGCAGACAAAGTGCACTGATAACAGTGCTGGCTTGTAAAGGAGAAATATGAGAAACAAGGGTCGTCTGGTTCACGATCGAGAGTAGCAGTCGACGTAAACATTGCTGGTCTAGTCCCTTCAGTCTGTTTTAGAAATAATTATTCGGGTATTATGCAAAAAAGTGAGCGTTAACTTGTGGGCCCTGAACCCAATTATATTTTTAAATTGTGGGCCCTAAACCAATTACATTTAGTCCCATTTGTCGCTTTATTTGGTTGTTCTTGGTTTTCGTGACTGTAATTAGGCGGATTAATTGACCACGGTCAATGAGGTTTCATTAAAGATCGGGGTTTATGACTGACACCACTAGTGACACATCTTTCTTGTAAGCCATAGCTAGGGTTCATTAAAAGTAAGATGTGCTAAGAAACAGGCAAAATGCAGATGTGCTAACAAACAGGCAAAATGCAGGGATCACCACGAAGACGTGCATGCTAAGCAACCCTAGTAAGCATGCCGTGCACTCAACGCCATCTATGGCCGCCTGGTAAACTAGTGTGGCTACCGGGGAATTTCAAGTGCCTTCTCGTCATTTGGTTTCCTATTTCATTCCTCCCCATCTTCTCCCGTTTCTGTTTTTTCTCTTATCGTATTCTCTTGTATTTCTTCATTTTTTCCATTCATATTTTTTTCCTCTCTGCCTCTACTGCTATTCATAATATATACTGACAGCTGATGTGTGAAGTAGATGTCACCACACCAGAAATGATCGAATGCTTCTCGAGAATAGTAAAAGGAGTATCTCTAGAAGTAGTCGGAAGGAAAACCAAGACACCAGGAAACATGCAGAGAGTACTTCAATGGTCACTGCTCCTCTGAACTGTCTACTTACATCCCTCCACCTCTACGACGGGTGCGTAGCACCCGTCTAGGAACAAACTCTCATCCCTTTTCCGTCGAACTCTCTAATGCAAGAGTTAACCATTATTCCCAGTCCTTCATTTATGCAACAGGTCAACTCTGGAACTGTCTCCCTCTGTCTGTATTTTCTACTTCCTATGATTTCCAGTCTTTCAAACGCAGTGTGTCCAGGCATCTCAAAATGAATGGGTCTTGAATTTGGTTCTCTGTTGTATTGTTTTTGTTTTGTTTTTTATTGGAAGGAACGGTTTGCTGGCTCCTGGCCTTTGGTTCCTTCTTCCTTGCATAACAAAAAGGAACTAGCTTAACATTTTATGGGTGGATTATAATATGTCAAGACAGTACACCTTTTGTAGGAAAAGTGTCTATTTTCTAAACCACAAATAGGAAGTCATTAAAATGAAACAGTTTCCAGTTATCACTTAAAATCTGGTAGTGTCAAGTTTCTAAACCACAGCTAAGAAGATATTTGAAAATGAACTAACATCCATTATTACTTAAACTCAGGCAGACGTGATATCGTGGGTCAGAATTGTTGTACGATCTTTGGATGATATGCAATTGGCATTCATGTCATGGTATGCACCAGGAGCAACCGTTTATCACGCCTGATGGCTCAAGGCAACCCAGAAGTGTATTCTAAGCCAAGGAGCCAATATTCCCTTAGACACGGTGGAGGTTGGAAGTATTTTTTGGTGTCCGATTCATCACTCCCAAGTTCTGACCACTCCACCTCACCCTTCATAAGCTGCCCATCCACAAATTAGTGAGACACAAATGTACGATGATGAAACTGAGTTCGGTTAATGGTGAGTTTGGATGCAGTTGGCCAGTTGTGCTAGGGAATCGAGAAGCAGTCACAGTCACTCTAACACACTTGAACAATATCTAGTTGATCAGCAAATGTTACTGGGATTTTTCACCTCCATATTCCACGACATCTTCCCCTAGAGATCTAGGCACACCTCCCTCTACAAGAGGGACGATTGGTGGGTATTATGGTCTTTAACTGAATGCTCTAGGTGGTCTGATTGCAGAGAAAATGCCAAAAGATGAGAGCACCATTGGAGTATAGTCACGCCTCCATATGTGATGAGATTGTTCCAAGTGAAAACTCATTGCATACCAATTTATCACTGTCAAGGCCGATATAACATGAGTTCACTGGGGATGCACTGGGGTATGAAGGCCCAGTTAACCTAACATATCAAAAAAAGACCTCTGACACCTACCTGAAGTATATTCTAGGCCAAGTCATCACCAAGAGTTCCCCATGAGGCTGGGGGACAGCTGGATTGCTTGGATGATCACTCCAAGTCCTTGGGAGGAGGTGAGGAGATATGGGGAGAGTGGAGCAGTAAGGATGGGGGAAAGTGAGGCTAAAATGTGGCGGCAGGGAAGTGTGGGGGTGTGGTTGCAGGGGAACATAGGGGTGAGCCAGGTAGTGACCAAGACTAGACAAACAAGACAGAGGCAGGATGTAGCATTTACAGCCCACTTGTTTGCTGGCCACGGCTATTCCTCAATGCTAGCGATTGTTGCAGGGGTAAGAAGGAAGTGATGGTGATTTGCTGTGCTGCCTTTGTCTTAGCTGCCAAGGGCTCCTTGTATGGCTTCTAGTGTTCCTCTATGCTAAACATTGTTGCATCACTCTCGTGGGGTTCGGGTCCTTATCCAGGATTTATGAAATGGCATCATGTCCAGGACATGAATGGACTTGTTCTCCCCACCATCCTCGTCAAAGTCCTGGCCTTTGGAACCTGTTTCCTTAGTTCAGTAAGCTCCTCAGTCAAGTGTTCCATAGTGTGGCTCTCCAGGACTCCTTGCACATTATCCTTATCAACCTCCTCCAACCTTGCCTCATGTGTGACTTCAAGGATTTTATGGTGAATGTTCTTCATTGCTTGGAACTCTGTGAAGGACTGAACGCATTCTGGCCATACTTCCCTCATTCTCTGTGCTCAGCAGCACTTCCTTCCATGCCGCCATGATAGTGTTGATAGTGGCTTTTATGCTTCATTTTTTCCAAAACTGGTGTACTGCATCAGTCTCCCCCAAGTTGCTCGCCCTCACCATTTGCTCCATGGTGCAGTGGAAATACTGGGTTTTAAAGGTGGTGATGACACCTTGGTCCACGGGCTGAAGTAGCAATGTTATATTGGGGGGACTGTCAGACCAGTCCTCCGTGCTATCAGGTATCTTGGAGAGCTGTCCACCGGGAGGAAGAAGTAGTTTTCCAGAATGCTGCTGCTGGAATAGTCACACAGGGTGGAGGGTGGGGACAGATAACCTGCCATGTATGATTGGCAGTATGTAAATCAGCTAAGCACTGAGGTACTCTTCCAAATGAACCCCAGGTTCTCCTTCACATTCCCTTTCAGTGCCTGGAGGTTCTTCCAGTAATATATGAATATAGGTTTAAGCTTAAGGTTTCCATTTGCATTTGCATCAAGATGGGTGAGGTGGTCCTTGGCTGCCTTAAAGCTTGGCACACTTCATTCTTCCTTGCTAATGTGGGTCTTTCAGGAGATGTATTTCCAAAATATGCGTGTCTCATCGAAATTTAGAACTTTTTGGGGGGAGTATACTCCTCCTTTGATGATTGCCTTCAGCTTGGCAGGGATGGCCTCAGCACCAGCAGCCTCCCCATGCATGCTAACATGTCTAAGGCCAGCACGGGTCTTCAAGTGTTCTAACCACCCTGTGCTGACCTTGAACTCCATCATTGCCTCCATTCCTTTCTTTTTCTTGAGACCTTTCCACTGATCAAGAGCTTTTGTGCAAATGAAACTACAATGCAGGAGCTGCTTCACTTTGTTAAGTTTATAAACCCACAGTGTGAGGAGATGCTTAGCAGTTAGAGCAGGCACGTTCTGGGACACCACTAGGACAACATAAGATTTTAAAATTATGGAAGAGACCATGGACTAGGGCAGCCCAAAGGCCTCGGTAATCTTGCCCTCCCCTTGCCCAGAGTTATGCTACACAAAGGGAAGTTTTTCAAGGGAAGGGCTTTTGCCTTATGCTTTTAGGATTGCTCTTAGTGGCATCAGTAGCACCACGCTTTCCACTGGGTGGAAAACCAAACAGGATTTCCAAGACTCATGTTTCAGTATTTCATACCCAAAAAGTTCTCATTCTACTTAATGCTGCACACAACACTATTTGCTGCACACTTGCACTGTTTTTTGGTGATGGCTCTGACGTTTTCATGGCCCTGCATACACAAGATGGTTATGTAACACAAGAAACGCAAGAGAGATTATCACAGCTGTGGAGTACATGAGAGAGTGGATGAACAAGATAGGGTCCTCAAAGGGATGGCTCAAAGAAGGCAAAATACGCAGAGGCCTAAGATTGGAGTTCCCCGCAAGTAAACACAGGGAGGCCATCCTGGGTGGAATGCCTGACTGTCGTCTTGCTTGCATCTCCGTGTCCAAACAGGATTGTCATATACAGCCATCACAGTTTTCATATAGGTAAATTTCATTATCGGTATCATGAAACTGGGTATAAATTTTACTTCACTGTTCTGTCAATTTATCTCACACCAAACTGTTGTATAACGAGGCCTGACTGTATTATGGCTGGAACCTTAATCTTCGGACTGTTGCGAACAAACTTTGCACACACACACACACACAAACACACACACACACACGCAGATCTGATGTGCCTTTCACTAGAAGCAAGTGAGTCATGAGAATTAGATGTAACTCATAATGGTTAGATGATAATGCATCATGTTAAAGTTATTAACCTGCTGCGTGCCGAATATTATTAGCCCTATGGGTAACCCCAGTGCTGGCCATTATTCAACCTTTTTTTTTTGGCTGAAATGATAGATTTTAATGTGGAAACAATGAATTTCACCATTAATATGCTCACTGCAGCTCAGAAATTAGTTTTATTGAGTCCTGCATACTCGTGTACAGGTATAGCCACTCTCTCACGCTCACCACGTATGTGAGAGAAAGCTGTTTTCTGTGTAAGGTATACTCAGACATTTATGCTGGGAAGGTATAGTAATATTCAGTACACTTTTCTGATTACTTATTACTTCAGCATCTATCACAATTTGCATGTCTTTCTCACTGTGAATGCATTATCTTACACTTACTTGAAGATAGGTACAACCTGACTTCATTACGTACAGTCCTGGCACTTACAAGAAGGTATTTACAACTTGACTTCACTATATAGTCCTTACACTTACAAGATAATATTTACAACTTACACTTACATGAAAATATTTACAAAATGCCTTCACTATGTACAGCACTGGGTGATGCACACAGTCAGAGTGAGGCAGAGCAAGTGTGAGGGGGAAGCGAGTGAGTGTATGGCCTTGACAGCCTGGGGGATGGTAGAGGAATAGTTACCTTACATGCCTGCCAGTTTTTACCCTTGAATCTTGAAAAATGCGGTCACAGTAAAGTTTTTAAATTTACACCATTTTAAAACGGCACTGGCACTGGCTGCGGAATTATGTCAGACCGTTTTAAAATGGCACTGGCATGCAGCGGGTTAATCAAGTGAATGGGAAATCTTTAAGGAAAACTACTCTGTACACGGCATTTACTCAGTATGAGAATGTATGTGATTATGGTGACGAAGTTCAACTAGATGTACAAAACGCTAACATTGCAGTACTAGAAAGTATTTATAGGGAGGATTGCAACCATAAAAATATTTGAGCATAGTCAAAATAGCTGTCTATAAGGAGAGGTGTGAGAGTTGGAGATACAATAATTCTCAAGTTATTCATTGCATGCCTAGGGGAAGTTTTAGAAATGCAGATAAGCTTAACAAAGGAAGTAAAGTAAATGATGAACGATTGAACACCCTTTTACTTAATTAGGACACATTGCTTTTCAGATAATCAGGAAAAGAGATATAAAATAATGATAGATGAGTTAAAACGAGATTCCGATATTAGGCCTGAAAATAAATATATTGAAGCCTGGAATCATGTTCAGCAAACCTTTTAATCACCTCCAGCAAAGTGGGAGATCAAGAACTAGAATGTTTACGAAAGACTGTGTTTAGGAAATTCTATTTCATAACTACGAAAGTAAACGAATAATATGCTTGGAATGGAGGGTTTTGATCTACAAGCACATCATGGAGGAGGTTATGTGATCAGTATGTCCCTCTTTTACTACGGATTGGAAGACTAGTGTTTACCAAAATCCTTAGAACGTATCCTTATGGTGTTCAATGTGGAATTCAAAGGGTTGTGGGAGGAGTCACATGGTGGGACAAGAAGAGAGTGGCCTGGATAAGCAATCTGACGGAAAAAAAAAAAAAAAAAGGATTATAACAACCATGTCCTTCATAGAATGGATGTCACATGGACAACCAGAGTAATTTTAGTAGTAATCCAGAGATGCAGTAAAAGGAAGAGGCAATCACTGAAGAAGAGTAAGAGAAATTAGGATCTTTGCTTGGAGTGGATGGAACAGGAATTAGATGAACCAATCAGTAAGTCAGGTTACAATAGACGAATATGTCAGAGGCCTCCGTCCTCCAGTGGACTTTCTCAGATTCTTAATGTTGTTGTTGTTGTTGTTGCTGGTGCAGCTGATGATGATGTTGATGATAATAATAATAATAATGATGACGGTGATGATGATGGGATTTTCTGTACTGGATGCTATTCCTTCACACATATTCCTGCTGGCTTCGGGTGGAGGGATTCGTAATGGGGTGTACTTTTTGTCTGCTACTCTCTTGTGGTCTCATAAAATATACATGAAGTAATAGTCCACTTTATACCAAAGGTTCTCGAAAGATACGAAAAAAAAAAAAAGTGTGCTATTTTCTTTTCTTTTGCAATTTTTAACATTCCTTTGTACTCTGCTGTTCCTTGTTCGCTTTTTACACGTCACTTTTTTTTTCTATATCTTTTATTTTCTCCTGGTATTCTATTCACTTCTTTTCCCTTGCTAGATTTTTCATTTTTCTTTTTACTCCCCCTCTCCGGTGGTCATTGTTTATTGCTTTCAGCAATTTATTTTTATCTTTATCATTGTTTCATCATTCCTATATGACCCGGCCTTTCACGCATGCCTAGGCCATATTCTCCTTCCTTCTCTTCCTACTCCTTTTCAACCCCTTTCCTTCCTTTTTTCCACAGCTTAATGTTGTCCGTTCCCCTCCATTCCCTCCACTCATGCTGCTGCCTTTCCTTCTTCCCTCCCTTCTTACCATCCTTTCTCAGTCCCACCCATCCTTCTCTTCCAAGTCACCTTTCCCTCTCGTTTCTCCCAAAGCTCACTTTTTCCATTCCCCCTCTTTCTAACTTTCCCTCTTCCACCTCTCCCCTCCGATTCACTTTCCCGTATTCCCTTTTTTTTTTTTTTTTTTCCCTTATACTTTCCTATAACTTCATTTCCCTTCCCTTTCTTCTCCCCCACCCATTCCCTACCATTCCCTCTTTTCCACATTTCCACCCCTGTGTTCCTCTACATTCCTTTCCATATTTTCCCCTCCTTATGACTCTCTCGTTCCTCCTCTCTCTTACCCCTCCCTCCCTCCCTCCCTCCCTTCTTTCCCATTTCTTTTCTTTATTACCTTCTTCCATTTCTCACTGCCCTCCGTTCTCCTTTCCCCCCCCGTGGGCAGCCACCTTGTCGTGGTGGGGAGGCTTGCATGCCCCTGTGATCCCATAAGCCTGCCCGTGGATGTAATGACATCTGGCAGGGTCTCCCATGCGGATAGGGTTGTGGGTGAGGGGTCTGACTAGGCGCTGTCCGAAATATAGGTTACCCGTATGGGTCATCGGTGCTGCCCTGCAGAGGGATCGCCTCGGTGCTGTCCTGAGTTGATTGGTTGGGTGTCTGGGCTGGGGGTGTTGAGGAAGGGGGTCTTTGCAATGGTGGGAGCAAACTTTCGTAGCACAGGGTGTCCTTTTTGGGACATCCTCTGGGGACGAGGTACCCCACTGCCATCAGACCACGCTCGGTCCCCACACTCCCTGGTAGGCGGTTTCCCTTGTCTCCTGGTGCCAATTTATGTTTGCCAGTGTATGTATGGATACATTAGCCAAATCTTTAACCACTCGTGTGGTCGGTGACCAGCCGCACGAGTCAGCATCAACTGGTCTCTCTCTGGCCGACGACCCTGTACCCTCCGGGTTATCTGCCAAAACTGCGAGTACAGATGTTCCCTGTATTGAGTTTTTACCTGGTGTCTCTGTGACGCATTCTTACACAAAATATATAGTCCTTAAAACGCATGATGGTACTTCCTTCCGGAACCTGAACTATTTTCAGATTCACAGTGGTCTAGTTACAGCATGTGGACTTACCCCCAAGGTCTCTTTGCAGGGTGATGGTTCTCTATTGTTAGAAACCAGGAATGAAGAGGAGAGTTCATGCATCCAGTCCCTAACTATGGTTGCTAGTTATCCTGTATCTGCCTCTCATCACTCAGTCCTAAATCAGTCCCGAGGGGTTGTATATTCTCGTGACTTGGTCTCATATTCTGATTCTTCCCTCTTAGAGGGGCTGGCTCCTCAGGGAGTTGTAGGAGTACAATGAATAATGAAGAAAGTTGATGGGATTATAACTCCCACGCCCACTCTTATCTTGACATTTGATCGTCTTACTTTGCCAGAGGTCATCACCGCTGCATGGTGGAAGCTTAAGGTTAAACCTTATGTTCCCCGACCTAGAAGGTGCTATTATTGTCAAAGGTTTGGTCATGTTCGCCGTTTTTGCAGGTGGGAAGCATCTGGCCTTCCCGAGGTTTGTGGAAATTGTGGTGGAATTTCTCATGGTATGGATGATTGTTCTTAACCCTCTAAATGTTTGAACTGTGGAGGAGCACATGCAGCCTCCTCAAGCGACTGCGAAGTATACAAGTATGAATATGAGATTATTTCTGTCCGAACGAAGGAGAAAATTTCCTTTTCTGAGGCAAAAGCCAGGGTAAGGGAGCTGTTCATTCGCCCTGGAGTTACCTTTGCTGCTGTGTTGTCATGCCATAAAGCTACTCGGCAGGTGCCCTTGCCATCACACAATGCCCCATCAAATTCTCAGGGTTCTACTTCCCGGCCTTCTTGGCCGGGGGGTTTCTCCAAGGGAGTGCAGCCTGGAAGCAGCTGTGCTTCTTCCGGGGAGGTGCCTCCTGTCTCTGGAAGTGTCCCCTCTGTGGTGGTGCTTCCAGCATCTGGGAGTGTCCCCTCTGTGGTGGTGCTTCCAGCATCTGGGAGTGCCTCCCCCATCCCAGTTCCTCCAGTTCCTCCTGTGACAAACACCCGTGTCGATGCTACACCTTGCTTTGACACATCCAAAACTCCCGATGTTCTTCCTGGGCAAGGTAAGCGTCGCTGTGGCTCCTCGGAGTGCTCAGAGAGCGAAGCGCTGCTACCAAAGATCTCTGCAGTGGAGCCCACTACTCCTCCTCCTCAGGATGCTCAGGGATCAGGGCAAGTGTAGGCTGGGGATGGCGTCTCGCTGATGACCCAGCCACCACCAGATAGTGGTGGTCCTCAGGTAGTTGATGCACCTGCTCAACTGCATGAGGCCTTGCCCTCTCAGGATTCCAGTACTGTGGGACGCGGTACTGATTGTGCTCCTTCTTTGGTGGCACTGCCTGCTCTATTCTGGCTAGGGCGGTTTGCGGTCCACCTGCCAAACCATCTCTTGCCCCGACAAAGAAGAAAACCATCGTCCGGCCCTCTTCTTCGTCCTCCAGGTTATCTTCAGCTGGGCGGCACACTGTACACCATAACGGTGCCAGGCAGTCCCTTTCTAAAGGCAGTTCTAAGCAGCAATCTAAATCTGGTTGCTTGCCGGGGGCAAGGTTGTCTCGCCCCTCAACCTGATTCTTCCTTCGCTGTGGGTACTATGGCATTCTCAGCCAGAATATTACAATGGAATTGTCGAGGGCTGCGTAGTAATTGGGAGGAGCTGTGGACCCTCCTGGCTTATTCCCCTTTGTGCGTGTGTCTCCAGGAAACTCTTGTCGGGCTTGCCACTCCTCATGCACCACCTGGGTATGATGCTTTTTACTCAGCTCCAACCCTGGATCCTGTTGGAGGTGGTGCTGTTTTGGTGAGGGCTAATGTCCCCCATCAACAGGTTCACCTCCAGTCTGATCTTCAGTGTGTTGCTGTGCGGTTGTATGCCCTCTGCTGGTATACTGTCTGTTGCATATATTTACCACCCAGCGCAGTAGCTAGTAAAGCAGACCTTGAAGACCTCCTCAGACAATTACCTAAGCCCTTTCTCCTCCTGGGGGACTTTAACGGTCGCCATCCTTTGTAAGGTGACTGTCTAATTAACCAACATGGGCGTTTGTTGGCATCCTTACTGGAGGATGAGGATCTCTCCCTGCTGAATACTGGCGGGTTTACGCATTTTCATCCTCAGATGAATACATTTACCGCAATTGACCTCTCTGTCTGTTCTCCTGACTGCCTCCTGGATTTCACCTGGGAGGTTCTGAGGGATCTGCATGGGAGTGATCACTTTCCTATCCACCTTACTGCAGCAATATCTAGTCTTTGTTCCCGTCTCCCGAGGTGGAGGTTAGATAAGGCGGACTGGTCCCTTTTTTCTTCCTTGACTTCTATTGGTGTTTCCATAGAAGACTTTCCACATATAGATGAAGCTGTTTCGTTCTTTACGTCTATTATCCATTCTGCTGCCCTCCACGCTGTTCCAAGAACCTCTGGCACATATAACTATCGCCCTGTCCCATGGTGGAATGAGGATTGTAGTATTGCTGTATGTGCCAAAAAGACAGCATTTTCACATTATCGTTGATACAAAACAGAGCATTATCTTGTCGAATTCAGGAGGGCACGTGCTAGGGCACGCCGGGTCCTCAAACAAGCCCGACGAGACTCTTGGATGGCTTATGTGTCTTCCATAAACTCTAAGACACCAGTGTCTCAGGTGTGGAAGAGGGTACAAAAGATTTCAGGAAAATTCCCGCAAGGCAGGTCCCCTGTGCTGCTGTCAAATGGTGAGCCTGTTGGTGACCCTGCGGTTGTGGCCAATATTTTTGTTTCTGCCTTTGCAGCGGTCAGCCGTAGAGATGCTAGCACTCCAGTTTTTGCCAGACACAGGGACGTAGAAGAGGCTAGGGTATTGAACTTCCATTCTGGGAGGGGGGAGTCTTACAACCTCCCTTTCTCTTCCTATGAACTCCAATCCCTTTGTCATGACACCTCACCAGGGTCAGATGATATTCCATATGCAATGCTTTGGCACCTGGGTGATGATGCACTATCTTTTCTCCTCAAGCTTTTTAATAGAATCTGGAGAGACTCTTCTCTTCCTACCTCTTGGTGCAAAGCTGTTGTCCTACCATTCCAGAAGCCAGGGAAGACAGGATCCAGTCCTCTAGAATATCGACCAATTGCCCTTACATCATGCTTGTGTTTGAAAAGATGGTCAATTCACGCTTAATGTATTTCCTCAAAAGGAATGACTCTCTTTCTCTATGTCAGTCTGGTTTTCGCAAATATCGTTTGATGACAGATGCACTTGTCCGCCTAGAAGCTGCAGCATGTGATGCTTTTGCCAGGAAGCAGCATTTGGTGTGCATCTTCTTTGACTTAGAAACGGCATATGATACTACATGGCAGTTTGGTATCATCAAGCAGCCTCACTCTTTAGGTTTACGTGGTAGGCTGCCCCTATTTATATTAGACTTTCTGTGTGACCGTTCATTCAGGGTTCAAATTGGTGATACTCTGTCTCCTTCGTACCCTCAGGAAGAAAGGCGTGCCTCAAGGAAGTGTCCTTAGCACGACCCTTTTTGCTATAGCATTAGATGGTATTCTGTCCTCTATTCCAGAGGGGGTGTCTGCCTCACTGTATGTTGATTTAGCTATATGGTATGCTGCCTCCCGGATGCCCGTGGCTGAACGTCGTATACAGCTCACCTTAGACCACGTATCTCATTGGGCCACAATGCATGGTTTCCGTTTCTCCCCAACAAAAACAGTGGCCTTACATTTCTCCTGCTTGAGAGGTGTCCACCCCGACCCCGATCTCAAGTTACATGGCCACAGGGTCCGATGTGTGGATGAAGCAAGGTTTCTCAGTCTTGTTTTCAACAGACGACTGACGTGGGTTCCCCACATCCGTGCATTACGTTTATCCTTCCACCGTGCCCTGTTTCTCCTGCAGACTCTGTCTCGCCTATCTTGGGGCTCTGATAGAGCCACCCTGCTCTACCTTTACCGTCCCTTGGTACGGAGCAAATTGGACTATGGGTGTGAGGTATACTCTTCTGCTACTGAGGCACGGCTGAAGCCTCTCAGTTCAATCCATCATGCTGGGATCCGTCTGTCAACTGGAGCTTTCCGGTCTTCCCCAGTTCCTAGTCTATTAGTAGATGCGAATGAACCGCCACTAGATCTCCGTTGCCAGTCCTTACTGGTGCAGTGCTGGCACCGCCTTCACAGTCTACCTTCCTCACCAAGTTGTATGGCTGTCTCTGAGGTCGCTCTTTTCCCCTTTTATGACACCCACCCTCGCTATCCACAACCGTAGAGTGAGGGCTGCCATGGAGGAGTTAGGTGTGCAGCCTTTTCCTGTTTGCCCTGTGCGTGTTCCCCGAGTGGCTCCCTGGCTCCTCCCAGAAGTATGGCCATGTGATTACTTCCCTGAGAGGAAGGACTCTCTTTCCACACAGGTAGCTCTGTCTTGTTTTTTAGAACACGCCTCTGCCCACAGTGGCTCGATCCCTGTATATACTGATGGTTCCAAGTCCCACACTGGGACAGGCTTTGGTGTAGATTTCCATGATTTTAGCCGTGGTGGGAGTCTTCCTCCTTCCGCCTCTGTTTTTACTGCTGAACTTACAGCTATTTTAGTTGCAGTTGAGTTGACTTTTAATTTCCTACCTGCTTCTTTCACCATTTTTAGTGACTCAGCCAGTGCCTTGCAAGCTTTGTCTTGTGGCTTCTCATCACACCCTCTAGTCCTGTCTATCTTGGAGTGGCTCTTCTTATTACACAGATGCGGATTTTCTGTACAGATGTGTTGGGTCCCTGCTCATGTGGGGGTCATAGGCAATGAGTGTGCTGACTCTGTGGTTAGAGCCGCTGCGTCTCGCCCTTCCTCTCCCCATTACCGTGTCCCATCTGAGGATTTATGTACAAGCATTATAGAAGCTGTCCGTCTCTGTTGGCAGAGAAGGTGGGATGCAGTAGGGGCGAATAAACTCCGCAGTATTCGTCAGAACCTGGGCAATGGAAGGTATGTGGGACTATCCCGACAGTGGGAAACAGCTTTGGCCCGTCTCCGGATTGGCCACACTAGGCTGACTCATGGTTTTTTAGTGGAGAAGGCGCCCCCCCCCTATTGTGATGATTGTCTGGTTCCTTTGACTGTGCAGCATCTTCTTTTGGAATGCCCAAGTCTTGAGGACATTCGTCGGCAGTACCTTTCCGGGTGCCGAGCCGACAACGGACTTTATCTTCTCTCTTCGGTACTTGGGGAAGAGGCTTGTGCTATGGGAGGAGGCACCTTCTCCTTTGTATTAAGTTCCGGCCTTCTCCACAAACTGTAGGATTTTACCATATTATAGTTTGTGTTTTTATACTGTTCTCGTTTAACCTCAATCTTTCCACCACGTTTTAGTTTTCGTTGTTTCTTTGATTTTGTCATTTTGTTTTATGATTCATTTTATGTATTTATTTATTTATTTTTTGACTTCTTTTTAATGTTTGTGTTCGGCGGCATATGACCTCTGCTGTTGCGCCGCCATGTCACATTTTCATTTATTCATTCATTCCGTTCACCTTCTCCTTTCCCCTCCCCTTCTTTCCTTCCCCTCCTATCCCCATGCCATCCCTTCCCCTCCCCCTCTCCTCTTCCTTCCCATTCTTTTTGTTTCCTCCTCTTCATTTCCTTTTCCCCGTCTCATCACTTGCATTTCCCTCTCCTACCCCACCTCATCCCCCCTCCCCTCCACTTTTTGGAATGATCCCTCTCTAGCTGGTGATTAAAAATATAGCGCTTTGGGAGCCATCCAACTTTACGTTGATGCTACATGGCTCCTAGCACCGATGACCAAGGCACCGGAGGCAGAGGTCCACCATTTCTTCCGTAACATCATCGTTTGTCACTTGGGGTTCCATCAATTGTACGCCGATGACTCCAAGTCGAGTGACTGTAAAGTGCTAGTCTGTGGTAAACTGAATGTTCCCTCAGGTTTCGATTGCCAACTCACACATCTACGTTTATCTCCGAATTTTTTGTTATTGATAAAGCCATGGGCTATGCTCTAAATTCTAGGCATGACTCATTTGTCATATTTTCAGATTTAAAGTCTGCTCTCGAGGCAACTGCATCTTGCACTACGTATTCTCACGAGACAGGGCCGCATCGCTAATAAATTGCATTCCTGCAACAAGTCCTTCACGCTAATCTGGGTTCCTGGCCACTGTCTTATCTATGGCAATGAGCAGGCTGACTTACTTGCTAAGTCGGCTGTGAAACTCGAGGAGACTTGGGACGTTCCTCGTGATCTACGGTCGAGTCGCTCCCTCGGAAAGAAATCTGTGAATCTTCTGTGGCAAGGTCGGTGGTCCAGACTGAATATACCAACATGTTAGCCACTCCTTGGCAACTGGGACTCAGCCAGTCGACCCAGTTGCCTTGAAGAAAGAATATTGGCAAGACTGATTGCACAATAACTCATATGAAACCATATAATGAAAGACAGATTCCACCGCACTGTGAAATCTGTGGTGCGGTGTTACCTTTCGGTCATACTATCCCGGACTGTCGGCGATTTATTCGTGAACGCGCATCACTGATAAATTACTGCGGCGCTGCAGAAGTCCCCTTGACATTTTCTACCATCCTGAGCAATGTGGATATTGTTATGACTGATAAATTGGTGGCTTTCTTGAGGGAGATCGGATTGATCAGATGATGTGACTTTTTTTTTACTGTGTGGTTATGGTGTTCATCAACTGTAAGTAAATTATGTTCAGTATATATTGTATAATTTAATTGGTGTTGACAGTTGATGTGTTTGAAATAGTTCCTGCTTCTGACTGATCTATCTCTTATAATGATGTCCCCTATATTATTAAACCATGTGCCTCGCCTGACAGTCACCGGTTCATGAGTGCAAGTGTTCAGTAGAGAAAGGTATAGAGTACTTTCAGTCGATGGTGTTCTGTTGGAATATGCATTTCACGTCTTGTAAATACATCAGTGCTTTACACCTGCTTGTAAAGTTTTCTTAATTACGGCCGGCAGTTAAGAGTATGGATTAGTTCTGGACTCCTCTGGTTCTCTTTCTCTTATATTGATGTTACTTATATTAATTCATGTGCCTCGATCCTTTGTCAGCAGGTGATGAGTGCAGGTGTGTAATGTAGAAAGGCATTACATATCTGCAGTGGATGATGTTCTTTTGGTCGAGGTATTTCTCTCATTAGTGTAGGTTTAGCTATTTGTATCCTTTGGCTTTAGTGTAGGTTAGGGACTTGTCTGTTAGGTATATTAGTTCTAGGGTTTTTAGATTAGTTATTTTTTATAGGTTCTGTAATGAGAAAGAGGTAAAATATATAAAAATTAATAAAAATAATAATATAGATAGATAAACAGTTATATGATTGTTTATATACCGGTATGTATATGTACTGTATATACATGAATGTTTTCCTTAATGACCAGGGGCTTCGCCTCCATTGGTCGATAAGCAAAAAATCTGTCTGTCTGTCTGTCTGTCTCTCCTGTCATCCCCACTTACACTACAACCTTATGTTAACTTACATTTTTTGCTAACCCCACTTTCATCATTCCATCCTACCCTCCCCCATCCCTCCATCCCACCCTACCTTATACCTCCACCCTTCCCTGCCTCACGTCTATACCTCATTGCCTCATGCCACCCTTCCTCACCCCTCCTCCCTAACACAAACTCCACACCTTTTCGCTACTGTTGCCTGTGCACATCACCTCTCACCCATTCCCCTTCTCCTCCGTGACTAATTTATATATATATATATATATATATATATATATATATATATATATATATATATATATATATATATATATATATATATATATATATATATATATATATTGTTACGGAACAGAGAAAGATAACGTACACTTTCAGTGAGAATGCTAAAAATCACTACTGTCCCGTAAAGTTCCAGGTTCAAAACAAAAGAGTTAGGTAAAATTACAAGTTAAAGTTTAATGCTTAAACTAACAACAAAACATTCAGGACTCATAAGGATAATGTAATGGCAAAAACAGGTTAAATATATGGTTAAGTGCAATAGCCTCTATTAACACGAAATTAGCAAGAGTAAATTTATCTAAGTCAGCCCTGATAAAATGAGATACCAGATAATACTCAGTGAATGCCAGATAAATAATTACAGATACAAACTATTATCAAAAATGACTGACATAAAGAACCCTACATGAATTACAAAAACTTCACTAGGCCTACAAATTAAACTTATGCTACACAGTACAAGAAAAAATGCAATAACAGTTATACTCAAATTACACACAGCTGCTAGATGGTTGGAGACTTCTTGAGCACTCACAATAATAATATCTGTACAGGGGAGGACAGAGATGTGAACAAAATGAGGAGCAGATCTAAGTGGCAATGATGCAGAGACTGAGCTCATTATATAGGGGCCGGCAGAGCCTGACACAACTTGTAAGAGGGACGCGCAAATGAAGCGATGGGGACAAACGGTCGACAATCCCGCACTGAATAACAGAAAGGACGACTTACTCTACTATAACGGTAGAAGGGGGGGACTGAGGCAGAACACGCTCGTGATCAAACATGCAGCATACTGTGCGTTAAAATTACACAAAGGATGATGAAATCATAGGCTATGTAACACCTCCCCACAAAGAAAAAAGAAATTTACAAAGGAAATTTCTTATTACTCTAAAACTATCTGTATATGGCATTACAGACCATGCAAAGGTCTTTCCTAATAGTACAAAACATGAGATCTCCCTAGCACGCTCAGTCATAGGTACTTGCCAGTATCCCTTTAACAAATCAAACTTACTTATGTACCTAGCCCTTCCGATCTTGTCTATGCAATCTTCCACACGAGGGAGAGGGTAAGTGTCTGTTTTGGTTATCTGATTAACACGTCTGTAGTCGATGCAAAGCCTCTGTGACCCACCTGGCTTAGGGACCAGAGTGACAGGAGAACTCCACTCGCTCTGACAGGGCTCGATCATCTTGTGGTCCAACAGGTAGCCAAGCTCCTTCTGGATGAGAGGAACTTTCACTGGGTTCACACGGTAAGGAGGCAATTTAATTGGCTTTGCGTCTCCAACATCGACATCATGCATCAACACAGTGGTTCTTCCTGGAGTAGCACGGAACACTTGCGGGTACTCCTGCAGTAATGCCGAAAACTCCTGCCTTTCCTTGGGAGGTAGATGAGAAAGCTTAGTCTGGAGATCATTCATGATATCAGGATTCTTCCCCAAACTATCACTCAGGCTCATACTGCATGGGAGAGCTTCACTTGCAGACTCGGGTGGAGCAGCTACAGTGCAGACTGGATTATTTTCGTCCCGCCTGTGATATAACTTTAGCATGTTGATGTGACATAGTTGCTTGCTCTTTCTACGATCTGGTGTGGCGATGACATAGCTGACATCACTGAGTTTCTTCTCCACGAACTAAGGACCACTAAACTTGGCTTGAAGAGGTTGCCCATGAACTGGTAGCAGAATCAAAACCTGATCTCCTGGCTGAAAGTGGCGTAACCTGGACTTCTTATCATACCAAGTCTTCATCTTCTCCTGAGCAGCTCCTAAATTCTCTCTCGCCAGCTGTAAAGCAGTGGACAGCCGTTCTTTGAACTTCATCACATACTCCAGCAGGTTGACGTCATCTTCCTCCGACAGCCAGCATTCCTTGAGTAACTTAAGGGGTCCTCTTACTTCATGGCCAAACAGTAGTTCAAAAGGTGGGAAGCCCAGTGATTCATTTGGAGATTCTCTTGCAGCAAACACAACGAATGGAAGACCTTTATCCCAGTCTTTCTGATGTTCCAAACAGTATTTCTTGAGCATCGATTTGAGTGTTTGATGATATCTCTCCAACGCTCCTTGGGTCTGGGGATGGTAAGCTGAAGACGTGATCTGGGTGATGCCCAACTCTTTCAGAGACTGCTTGAAAACGTTTGACATGAAATTACTCCCCCGGTCTGACTGTACCTCCTTAGGCAGACCAAACTTTGTGAAGAACCCCAGCATTTCCTTAACCACGTTCTTTGCTGAGATGTTTCTAAGTGGAATGGCTTCAGGATAACGAGTAGCCATGTCAATCATGGTCAACACATAAGAAAATCCTGAAGAAGTCTTAGGAAGAGGGCCCACAATATCCACCAACACACGGGTGAAAGGCGCCTCAAAAGGAGGAATGGGAACTAGAGGTGCAACCTTTTCGGTCTGATTACACTTCCCCACAACTTGACAGGTGTGACAAGACTTACAATACCAGGAAACATCCCTGAAGATACCTGGCCAGTAGAAGTGTTTCAAAATGCGTGCCACAGTCTTCCTCACTCCAAGGTGTCCTGCCAAACTGGAATCATGAGCCACTCTAATGATATCCTGCCTACAAACACGAGGGATGACGACTTGATGTACAACCTCCCATTCATAGTCGGCTGATGCTGTTGGGGGTCTCCACTTCCTCATAAGTACTCCTGACTTTACATAATAACAAGTAGAAGCACCGGCTGACTCTTCCTCACTGCAAGCAGAGTTAGCTAGACCTTTCAACTCAGGGTCAGCAACCTGCAACTCAACCAACTCTTGACGAGACAAATTATCAACACTACGGGGTACTGCCTCATCTGGTGAGTGGTCCAAATTAGCAAGAAAAGTGTCAGCTAGGATAACATCATCATCATCATTATCCTCTAAATCACCAGTAACTTTAGACTTAGCCCTAGTGACAGCACATGCAGGGAACACATCAGGGACATCACAATCCTGGGTCGCAGCCACTGGCTCACTAGACAACTGAGGAGCTGGACACACTTGACTTCCACCAATATCATTTCCAAGTAAGAAAGTTACACCTGACATTGGGAGTGTCTCAACCAACCCAACCATAACAGAACCATTAACAAAACCAGACTCTAAATTCACTCTGCACAGAGGAACAGAGAAGTAATTATTCCCTACACCTTGTAAGATTACAGTTTCATCAGAGGAATTAACATTAGAGCCTAGAACACTGGTCAGCATAAGGGATTGGCAAGCACCTGTATCACGATATATTTGAACTGATTTCCTGTCATTACTGTCCAGAGGACTGACAAAACCATCAGACAGGAAATTAGCACATGAACTCTTGAGAGTGTCACCCACGTTACTGCTCAAAAGAGGAGCTCCATCATGAGAATTTAAGTTACCCCTCAAAGCAGGTTCAGTTATCTCAGTTAAAGAATTCTGGGAACTCTCAAGAGTGGACACTAGACCAATTGACTGAATATTTAAAGACTCCTTTTTGTTCACATCACGCTGTCTCCTGAAACATCTCTCCGTAGTATGACCAAGCTTACTACAATAAGTACATTTACTTTTCTGAAATCTAGAGGTGGAGCTGGTATTTACTTCCTGAGAAACATCATCTTTATTCTCTTTCCTGTTACCTGTACTCTGAGTAGAGGCAACGTACTTACTCTCAGCTTTCCCTTTTTCTCTAGAATATCTCTTGTGAGTGAGAACATACTCATCAGCTAAAACTGCAGCATCAGACAAATTATCTATTCTTTTCTCATCAAGATATAGGCTTACATCTTTACTAATACACCTTTTGAAATCCTCCAGCAAAATCATCTGCTTAAATTTACCAAAATCAGAATCCACATTCTTAGAATTTAACCACTGCTCTAACAAATCTTCTTTGATTCTTGCATACTCAACATGGGATTGCTTATCTTGCTTGTAAGTTGTCCTAAATTTTACTCTATAAGCTTCAGGAACAAGCTCATAGGCCTTAAGAATCAAGCTCTTTACTACATCATAATTATCAGACTGATCCTGAGGCAAAGATGCATAAGTTACTTGAGCTTTACCGGTGAGAACAGTTTGAAGGAGTACTGGCCAATACTCCTTAGGCCAATTAAAACCTGTAGCTACCCTCTCAAACAACTGAAAATACTTTGTTAAATCAGATTCATTAAAAGGAGGGACAAGTTTAACATTTTTAGCCACATCAAAATCATCAGAGCTAGATGATCCAGTTCCACATTGTTTCATGCGATACTCATGGTCTGCCTGAATCCTAGCAAGTTCAACTTGTGCGTGAAACTCAGCCTCCTTAGCACGGGCCTCCTGCAGGGCTAGCTGTAACTTAGCTAATTCAATCTGCGTTTGCTCATTTGGAGGAGTTACATTGAACAAGCTTTCATTAATCATGGCAACAATCTGATCTTTAGACTGATGAGAGCGAACAACAAATCCCAATTGTTGAGCAACAATCTTAAGTTCATTCTTTGTTCTGTTTTCTATATCACACACTGTTTGCACATTTGACAAAAAATCTTTGGCTTCATCAAGTGTAGAAATAGTAGCCATCATGAATATATCACAGTCACAAAATATCAAACAATATCCTTATGATAATATCCTGAATATCCTGATATGAGGTCGCCAAATTTATGTTACGGAACAGAGAAAGATAACGTACACTTTCAGTGAGAATGCTAAAAATCACTACTGTCCCGTAAAGTTCCAGGTTCAAAACAAAAGAGTTAGGTAAAATTACAAGTTAAAGTTTAATGCTTAAACTAACAACAAAACATTCAGGACTCATAAGGATAATGTAATGGCAAAAACAGGTTAAATATATGGTTAAGTGCAATAGCCTCTATTAACACGAAATTAGCAAGAGTAAATTTATCTAAGTCAGCCCTGATAAAATGAGATACCAGATAATACTCAGTGAATGCCAGATAAATAATTACAGATACAAACTATTATCAAAAATGACTGACATAAAGAACCCTACATGAATTACAAAAACTTCACTAGGCCTACAAATTAAACTTATGCTACACAGTACAAAAAAAATGCAACAACAGTTATACTCAAATTACACACAGCTGCTAGATGGTTGGAGACTTCTTGAGCACTCACAATAATAATATCTGTACAGGGGAGGACAGAGATGTGAACAAAATGAGGAGCAGATCTAAGTGGCAATGATGCAGAGACTGAGCTCATTATATAGGGGCCGGCAGAGCCTGATACAACTTGTAAGAGGGACGCGCAAATGAAGCGATGGGGACAAACGGTCGACAATCCCGCACTGAATAACAGAAAGGACGACTTACTCTACTATAACGGTAGAAGGGGGGGACTGAGGCAGAACACGCTCGTGATCAAACATGCAGCATACTGTGCGTTAAAATTACACAAAGGATGATGAAATCATAGGCTATGTAACACCTCCCCACAAAGAAAAAAGAAATTTACAAAGGAAATTTCTTATTACTCTAAAACTATCTGTATATGGCATTACAGACCATGCAAAGGTCTTTCCTAATAGTACAAAACATGAGATCTCCCTAGCACGCTCAGTCATAGGTACTTGCCAGTATCCCTTTAACAAATCAAACTTACTTATGTACCTAGCCCTTCCGATCTTGTCTATGCAATCTTCCACACGAGGGAGAGGGTAAGTGTCTGTTTTGGTTATCTGATTAACACGTCTGTAGTCGATGCAAAGCCTCTGTGACCCACCTGGCTTAGGGACCAGAGTGACAGGAGAACTCCACTCGCTCTGACAGGGCTCGATCATCTTGTGGTCCAACAGGTAGCCAAGCTCCTTCTGGATGAGAGGAACTTTCACTGGGTTCACACGGTAAGGAGGCAATTTAATTGGCTTTGCGTCTCCAACATCGACATCATGCATCAACACAGTGGTTCTTCCTGGAGTAGCACGGAACACTTGCGGGTACTCCTGCAGTAATGCCGAAAACTCCTGCCTTTCCTTGGGAGGTAGATGAGAAAGCTTAGTCTGGAGATCATTCATGATATCAGGATTCTTCCCCAAACTATCACTCAGGCTCATACTGCATGGGAGAGCTTCACTTGCAGACTCGGGTGGAGCAGCTACAGTGCAGACTGGATTATTTTCGTCCCGCCTGTGATATAACTTTAGCATGTTGATGTGACATAGTTGCTTGCTCTTTCTACGATCTGGTGTGGCGATGACATAGCTGACATCACTGAGTTTCTTCTCCACGAACTAAGGACCACTAAACTTGGCTTGAAGAGGTTGCCCATGAACTGGTAGCAGAATCAAAACCTGATCTCCTGGCTGAAAGTGGCGTAACCTGGACTTCTTATCATACCAAGTCTTCATCTTCTCCTGAGCAGCTCCTAAATTCTCTCTCGCCAGCTGTAAAGCAGTGGACAGCCGTTCTTTGAACTTCATCACATACTCCAGCAGGTTGACGTCATCTTCCTCCGACAGCCAGCATTCCTTGAGTAACTTAAGGGGTCCTCTTACTTCATGGCCAAACAGTAGTTCAAAAGGTGAGAAGCCCAGTGATTCATTTGGAGATTCTCTTGCAGCAAACACAACGAATGGAAGACCTTTATCCCAGTCTTTCTGATGTTCCAAACAGTATTTCTTGAGCATCGATTTGAGTGTTTGATGATATCTCTCCAACGCTCCTTGGGTCTGGGGATGGTAAGCTGAAGACGTGATCTGGGTGATGCCCAACTCTTTCAGAGACTGCTTGAAAACGTTTGACATGAAATTACTCCCCCGGTCTGACTGTACCTCCTTAGGCAGACCAAACTTTGTGAAGAACCCCAGCATTTCCTTAACCACGTTCTTTGCTGAGATGTTTCTAAGTGGAATGGCTTCAGGATAACGAGTAGCCATATCAATCATGGTCAACACATAAGAAAATCCTGAAGAAGTCTTAGGAAGAGGGCCCACAATATCCACCAACACACGGGTGAAAGGCGCCTCAAAAGGAGGAATGGGAACTAGAGGTGCAACCTTTTCGGTCTGATTACACTTCCCCACAACTTGACAGGTGTGACAAGACTTACAATACCAGGAAACATCCCTGAAGATACCTGGCCAGTAGAAGTGTTTCAAAATGCGTGCCACAGTCTTCCTCACTCCAAGGTGTCCTGCCAAACTGGAATCATGAGCCACTCTAATGATATCCTGCCTACAAACACGAGGGATGACAACTTGATGTACAACCTCCCATTCACAGTCGGCTGATGCTGTTGGGGGTCTCCACTTCCTCATAAGTACTCCTGACTTTACATAATAACAAGTAGAAGCACCGGCTGACTCTTCCTCACTGCAAGCAGAGTTAGCTAGACCTTTCAACTCAGGGTCAGCAACCTGCAACTCAACCAACTCTTGACGAGACAAATTATCAACACTACGGGGTACTGCCTCATCTGGTGAGTGGTCCAAATTAGCAAGAAAAGTGTCAGCTAGGATAACATCATCATCATCATTATCCTCTAAATCACCAGTAACTTTAGACTTAGCCCTAGTGACAGCACATGCAGGGAACACATCAGGGACATCACAATCCTGGGTCGCAGCCACTGGCTCACTAGACAACTGAGGAGCTGGACACACTTGACTTCCACCAATATCATTTCCAAGTAAGAAAGTTACACCTGACATTGGGAGTGTCTCAACCAACCCAACCATAACAGAACCATTAACAAAACCAGACTCTAAATTCACTCTGCACAGAGGAACAGAGAAGTAATTATTCCCTACACCTTGTAAGATTACAGTTTCATCAGAGGAATTAACATTAGAGCCTAGAACACTGGTCAGCATAAGGGATTGGCAAGCACCTGTATCACGATATATTTGAACTGATTTCCTGTCATTACTGTCCAGAGGACTGACAAAACCATCAGACAGGAAATTAGCACATGAACTCTTGAGAGTGTCACCCACGTTACTGCTCAAAAGAGGAGCTCCATCATGAGAATTTAAGTTACCCCTCAAAGCAGGTTCAGTTATCTCAGTTAAAGAATTCTGGGAACTCTCAAGAGTGGACACTAGACCAATTGACTGAATATTTAAAGACTCCTTTTTGTTCACATCACGCTGTCTCCTGAAACATCTCTCCGTAGTATGACCAAGCTTACTACAATAAGTACATTTACTTTTCTGAAATCTAGAGGTGGAGCTGGTATTTACTTCCTGAGAAACATCATCTTTATTCTCTTTCCTGTTACCTGTACTCTGAGTAGAGGCAACGTACTTACTCTCAGCTTTCCCTTTTTCTCTAGAATATCTCTTGTGAGTGAGAACATACTCATCAGCTAAAACTGCAGCATCAGACAAATTATCTATTCTTTTCTCATCAAGATATAGGCTTACATCTTTACTAATACACCTTTTGAAATCCTCCAGCAAAATCATCTGCTTAAATTTACCAAAATCAGAATCCACATTCTTAGAATTTAACCACTGCTCTAACAAATCTTCTTTGATTCTTGCATACTCAACATGGGATTGCTTATCTTGCTTGTAAGTTGTCCTAAATTTTACTCTATAAGCTTCAGGAACAAGCTCATAGGCCTTAAGAATCAAGCTCTTTACTACATCATAATTATCAGACTGATCCTGAGGCAAAGATGCATAAGTTACTTGAGCTTTACCGGTGAGAACAGTTTGAAGGAGTACTGGCCAATACTCCTTAGGCCAATTAAAACCTGTAGCTACCCTCTCAAACAACTGAAAATACTTTGTTAAATCAGATTCATTAAAAGGAGGGACAAGTTTAACATTTTTAGCCACATCAAAATCATCAGAGCTAGATGATCCAGTTCCACATTGTTTCATGCGATACTCATGGTCTGCCTGAATCCTAGCAAGTTCAACTTGTGCGTGAAACTCAGCCTCCTTAGCACGGGCCTCCTGCAGGGCTAGCTGTAACTTAGCTAATTCAATCTGCGTTTGCTCATTTGGAGGAGTTACATTGAACAAGCTTTCATTAATCATGGCAACAATTTGATCTTTAGACTGATGAGAGCGAACAACAAATCCCAATTGTTGAGCAACAATCTTAAGTTCATTCTTTGTTCTGTTTTCTATATCACACACTGTTTGCACATTTGACAAAAAATCTTTGGCTTCATCAAGTGTAGAAATAGTAGCCATCATGAATATATCACAGTCACAAAATATCAAACAATATCCTTATGATAATATCCTGAATATCCTGATATGAGGTCGCCAAGTTTATGTTACGGAACAGAGAAAGATAACGTACACTTTCAGTGAGAATGCTAAAAATCACTACTGTCCCGTAAAGTTCCAGGTTCAAAACAAAAGAGTTAGGTAAAATTACAAGTTAAAGTTTAATGCTTAAACTAACAACAAAACATTCAGGACTCATAAGGATAATGTAATGGCAAAAACAGGTTAAATATATGGTTAACTGCAATAGCCTCTATTAACACGAAATTAGCAAGAGTAAATTTATCTAAGTCAGCCCTGATAAAATGAGATACCAGATAATACTCAGTGAATGCCAGATAAATAATTACAGATACAAACTATTATCAAAAATGACTGACATAAAGAACCCTACATGAATTACAAAAACTTCACTAGGCCTACAAATTAAACTTATGCTACACAGTACAAGAAAAAATGCAACAACAGTTATACTCAAATTACACACAGCTGCTAGATGGTTGGAGACTTCTTGAGCACTCACAATAATAATATCTGTACAGGGGAGGACAGAGATGTGAACAAAATGAGGAGCAGATCTAAGTGGCAATGATGCAGAGACTGAGCTCATTATATAGGGGCCGGCAGAGCCTGACACAACTTGTAAGAGGGACGCGCAAATGAAGCCATGGGGACAAACGGTCGACAATCCCGCACTGAATAACAGAAAGGACGACTTACTCTACTATAACGGTAGAAGGGGGGGACTGAGGCAGAACACGCTCGTGATCAAACATGCAGCATACTGTGCGTTAAAATTACACAAAGGATGATGAAATCATAGGCTATGTAACACCTCCCCACAAAGAAAAAGAAATTTACAAAGGAAATTTCTTATTACTCTAAAACTATCTGTATATGGCATTACAGACCATGCAAAGGTCTTTCCTAATAGTACAAAACATGAGATCTCCCTAGCACGCTCAGTCATAGGTACTTGCCAGTATCCCTTTAACAAATCAAACTTACTTATGTACCTAGCCCTTCCGATCTTGTCTATGCAATCTTCCACACGAGGGAGAGGGTAAGTGTCTGTTTTGGTTATCTGATTAACACGTCTGTAGTCGATGCAAAGCCTCTGTGACCCACCTGGCTTAGGGACCAGAGTGACAGGAGAACTCCACTCGCTCTGACAGGGCTCAATCATCTTGTGGTCCAACAGGTAGCCAAGCTCCTTCTGGATGAGAGGAACTTTCACTGGGTTCACACGGTAAGGAGGCAATTTAATTGGCTTTGCGTCTCCAACATCGACATCATGCATCAACACAGTGGTTCTTCCTGGAGTAGCACGGAACACTTGCGGGTACTCCTGCAGTAATGCCGAAAACTCCTGCCTTTCCTTGGGAGGTAGATGAGAAAGCTTAGTCTGGAGATCATTCATGATATCAGGATTCTTCCCCAAACTATCACTCAGGCTCATACTGCATGGGAGAGCTTCACTTGCAGACTCGGGTGGAACAGCTACAGTGCAGACTGGATTATTTTCGTCCCGCCTGTGATATAACTTTAGCATGTTGATGTGACATAGTTGCTTGCTCTTTCTACGATCTGGTGTGGCGATGACATAGCTGACATCACTGAGTTTCTTCTCCACGAACTAAGGACCACTAAACTTGGCTTGAAGAGGTTGCCCATGAACTGGTAGCAGAATCAAAACCTGATCTCCTGGCTGAAAGTGGCGTAACCTGGACTTCTTATCATACCAAGTCTTCATCTTCTCCTGAGCAGCTCCTAAATTCTCTCTCGCCAGCTGTAAAGCAGTGGACAGCCGTTCTTTGAACTTCATCACATACTCCAGCAGGTTGACGTCATCTTCCTCCGACAGCCAGCATTCCTTGAGTAACTTAAGGGGTCCTCTTACTTCATGGCCAAACAGTAGTTCAAAAGGTGGGAAGCCCAGTGATTCATTTGGAGATTCTCTTGCAGCAAACACAACGAATGGAAGACCTTTATCCCAGTCTTTCTGATGTTCCAAACAGTATTTCTTGAGCATCGATTTGAGTGTTTGATGATATCTCTCCAACGCTCCTTGGGTCTGGGGATGGTAAGCTGAAGACGTGATCTGGGTGATGCCCAACTCTTTCAGAGACTGCTTGAAAACGTTTGACATGAAATTACTCCCCCGGTCTGACTGTACCTCCTTAGGCAGACCAAACTTTGTGAAGAACCCCAGCATTTCCTTAACCACGTTCTTTGCTGAGATGTTTCTAAGTGGAATGGCTTCAGGATAACGAGTAGCCATGTCAATCATGGTCAACACATAAGAAAATCCTGAAGAAGTCTTAGGAAGAGGGCCCACAATATCCACCAACACACGGGTGAAAGGCGCCTCAAAAGGAGGAATGGGAACTAGAGGTGCAACCTTTTCGGTCTGATTACACTTCCCCACAACTTGACAGGTGTGACAAGACTTACAATACCAGGAAACATCCCTGAAGATACCTGGCCAGTAGAAGTGTTTCAAAATGCGTGCCACAGTCTTCCTCACTCCAAGGTGTCCTGCCAAACTGGAATCATGAGCCACTCTAATGATATCCTGCCTACAAACACGAGGGATGACAACTTGATGTACAACCTCCCATTCACAGTCGGCTGATGCTGTTGGGGGTCTCCACTTCCTCATAAGTACTCCTGACTTTACATAATAACAAGTAGAAGCACCGGCTGACTCTTCCTCACTGCAAGCAGAGTTAGCTAGACCTTTCAACTCAGGGTCAGCAACCTGCAACTCAACCAACTCTTGACGAGACAAATTATCAACACTACGGGGTACTGCCTCATCTGGTGAGTGGTCCAAATTAGCAAGAAAAGTGTCAGCTAGGATAACATCATCATCATCATTATCCTCTAAATCACCAGTAACTTTAGACTTAGCCCTAGTGACAGCACATGCAGGGAACACATCAGGGACATCACAATCCTGGGTCGCAGCCACTGGCTCACTAGACAACTGAGGAGCTGGACACACTTGACTTCCACCAATATCATTTCCAAGTAAGAAAGTTACACCTGACATTGGGAGTGTCTCAACCAACCCAACCATAACAGAACCATTAACAAAACCAGACTCTAAATTCACTCTGCACAGAGGAACAGAGAAGTAATTATTCCCTACACCTTGTAAGATTACAGTTTCATCAGAGGAATTAACATTAGAGCCTAGAACACTGGTCAGCATAAGGGATTGGCAAGCACCTGTATCACGATATATTTGAACTGATTTCCTGTCATTACTGTCCAGAGGACTGACAAAACCATCAGACAGGAAATTAGCACATGAACTCTTGAGAGTGTCACCCACGTTACTGCTCAAAAGAGGAGCTCCATCATGAGAATTTAAGTTACCCCTCAAAGCAGGTTCAGTTATCTCAGTTAAAGAATTCTGGGAACTCTCAAGAGTGGACACTAGACCAATTGACTGAATATTTAAAGACTCCTTTTTGTTCACATCACGCTGTCTCCTGAAACATCTCTCCGTAGTATGACCAAGCTTACTACAATAAGTACATTTACTTTTCTGAAATCTAGAGGTGAAGCTGGTATTTACTTCCTGAGAAACATCATCTTTATTCTCTTTCCTGTTACCTGTACTCTGAGTAGAGGCAACGTACTTACTCTCAGCTTTCCCTTTTTCTCTAGAATATCTCTTGTGAGTGAGAACATACTCATCAGCTAAAACTGCAGCATCAGACAAATTATCTATTCTTTTCTCATCAAGATATAGGCTTACATCTTTACTAATACACCTTTTGAAATCCTCCAGCAAAATCATCTGCTTAAATTTACCAAAATCAGAATCCACATTCTTAGAATTTAACCACTGCTCTAACAAATCTTCTTTGATTTTTGCATACTCAACATGGGATTGCTTATCTTGCTTGTAAGTTGTCCTAAATTTTACTCTATAAGCTTCAGGAACAAGCTCATAGGCCTTAAGAATCAAGCTCTTAACTACATCATAATTATCAGACTGATCCTGAGGCAAAGATGCATAAGTTACTTGAGCTTTACCGGTGAGAACAGTTTGAAGGAGTACTGGCCAATACTCCTTAGGCCAATTAAAACCTGTAGCTACCCTCTCAAACAACTGAAAATACTTTGTTAAATCAGATTCATTAAAAGGAGGGACAAGTTTAACATTTTTAGCCACATCAAAATCATCAGAGCTAGATGATCCAGTTCCACATTGTTTCATGCGATACTCATGGTCTGCCTGAATCCTAGCAAGTTCAACTTGTGCCTCAGCCTCCTTAGCTTTTGCCTGAAATTCAGCCTCCTTAGCCTGTGCTTGAAATTCAGCTTCCTTCACACGAGACTCCGCCTCCTTAGCCTTAGCCTCCTGCAGGGCTAGCTGTAACTTAGCTAATTCAATCTGCGTTTGCTCATTTGGAGGAGTTACATTGAACAAGCTTTCATTAATCATGGCAACAATTTGATCTTTAGACTGATGAGAGCGAACAACAAATCCCAATTGTTGAGCAACAATCTTAAGTTCATTCTTTGTTCTGTTTTCTATATCACACACTGTTTGCACATTTGACAAAAAATCTTTGGCTTCATCAAGTGTAGAAATAGTAGCCATCATGAATATATCACAGTCACAAAATATCAAACAATATCCTTATGATAATATCCTGAATATCCTGATATGAGGTCGCCAAATTTATGTTACGGAACAGAGAAAGATAATGTACACTTTAAGTGAGAATGCTAAAAATCACTACTGTCCCGTAAAGTTCCAGGTTCAAAACAAAAGAGTTAGGTAAAATTACAAGTTAAAGTTTAATGCTTAAACTAACAACAAAACATTCAGGACTCATAAGGATAATGTAATGGCAAAAACAGGTTAAATATATGGTTAACTGCAATAGCCTCTATTAACACGAAATTAGCAAGAGTAAATTTATCTAAGTCAGCCCTGATAAAATGAGATACCAGATAATACTCAGTGAATGCCAGATAAATAATTACAGATACAAACTATTATCAAAAATGACTGACATAAAGAACCCTACATGAATTACAAAAACTTCACTAGGCCTACAAATTAAACTTATGCTACACAGTACAAGAAAAAATGCAACAACAGTTATACTCAAATTACACACAGCTGCTAGATGGTTGGAGACTTCTTGAGCACTCACAATAATAATATCTGTACAGGGGAGGACAGAGATGTGAACAAAATGAGGAGCAGATCTAAGTGGCAATGATGCAGAGACTGAGCTCATTATATAGGGGCCGGCAGAGCCTGATACAACTTGTAAGAGGGACGCGCAAATGAAGCGATGGGGACAAACGGTCGACAATCCCGCACTGAATAACAGAAAGGACGACTTACTCTACTATAACGGTAGAAGGGGGGACTGAGGCAGAACACGCTCGTGATCAAACATGCAGCATACTGTGCGTTAAAATTACACAAAGGATGATGAAATCATAGGCTATGTAACACCTCCCCACAAAGAAAAAGAAATTTACAAAGGAAATTTCTTATTACTCTAAAACAATCTGTATATGGCATTACAGACCATGCAAAGGTCTTTCCTAATGGTACAAAACATGAGATCTCCCTAGCACGTTCAGTCATAGGTACTTGCCAGTATCCCTTTAACAAATCAAACTTACTTATGTACCTAGCCCTTCCGATCTTGTCTATGCAATCTTCCACACGAGGGAGAGGGTAAGTGTCTGTTTTGGTTATCTGATTAACACGTCTGTAGTCGATGCAAAGCCTCTGTGACCCACCTGGCTTAGGGACCAGAGTGACAGGAGAACTCCACTCGCTCTGACAGGGCTCAATCATCTTGTGGTCCAACAGGTAGCCAAGCTCCTTCTGGATGAGAGGAACTTTCACTGGGTTCACACGGTAAGGAGGCAATTTAATTGGCTTTGCGTCTCCAACATCAACATCATGCATCAACACAGTGGTTCTTCCTGGAGTAGCACGGAACACTTGCGGGTACTCCTGCAGTAATGCCGAAAACTCCTGCCTTTCCTTGGGAGGTAGATGAGAAAGCTTAGTCTGGAGATCATTCATGATATCAGGATTCTTCCCCAAACTATCACTCAGGCTCATACTGCATGGGAGAGCTTCACTTGCAGACTCGGGTGGAGCAGCTACAGTGCAGACTGGATTATTTTCGTCCCGCCTGTGATATAACTTTAGCATGTTGATGTGACATAGTTGCTTGCTCTTTCTACGATCTGGTGTGGCGATGACATAGCTGACATCACTGAGTTTCTTCTCCACGAACTAAGGACCACTAAACTTGGCTTGAAGAGGTTGCCCATGAACTGGTAGCAGAATCAAAACCTGATCTCCTGGCTGAAAGTGGCGTAACCTGGACTTCTTATCATACCAAGTCTTCATCTTCTCCTGAGCAGCTCCTAAATTCTCTCTCGCCAGCTGTAAAGCAGTGGACAGCCGTTCTTTGAACTTCATCACATACTCCAGCAGGTTGACGTCATCTTCCTCCGACAGCCAGCATTCCTTGAGTAACTTAAGGGGTCCTCTTACTTCATGGCCAAACAGTAGTTCAAAAGGTGAGAAGCCCAGTGATTCATTTGGAGATTCTCTTGCAGCAAACACAACGAATGGAAGACCTTTATCCCAGTCTTTCTGATGTTCCAAACAGTATTTCTTGAGCATCGATTTGAGTGTTTGATGATATCTCTCCAACGCTCCTTGGGTCTGGGGATGGTAAGCTGAAGACGTGATCTGGGTGATGCCCAACTCTTTCAGAGACTGCTTGAAAACGTTTGACATGAAATTACTCCCCGGTCTGACTGTACCTCCTTAGGCAGACCAAACTTTGTGAAGAACCCCAGCATTTCCTTAACCACGTTCTTTGCTGAGATGTTTCTAAGTGGAATGGCTTCAGGATAACGAGTAGCCATATCAATCATGGTCAACACATAAGAAAATCCTGAAGAAGTCTTAGGAAGAGGGCCCACAATATCCACCAACACACGGGTGAAAGGCGCCTCAAAAGGAGGAATGGGAACTAGAGGTGCAACCTTTTCGGTCTGATTACACTTCCCCACAACTTGACAGGTGTGACAAGACTTACAATACCAGGAAACATCCCTGAAGATACCTGGCCAGTAGAAGTGTTTCAAAATGCGTGCCACAGTCTTCCTCACTCCAAGGTGTCCTGCCAAACTGGAATCATGAGCCACTCTAATGATATCCTGCCTACAAACACGAGGGATGACGACTTGATGTACAACCTCCCATTCATAGTCGGCTGATGCTGTTGGGGGTCTCCACTTCCTCATAAGTACTCCTGACTTTACATAATAACAAGTAGAAGCACCGGCTGACTCTTCCTCACTGCAAGCAGAGTTAGCTAGACCTTTCAACTCAGGGTCAGCAACCTGCAACTCAACCAACTCTTGACGAGACAAATTATCAACACTACGGGGTACTGCCTCATCTGGTGAGTGGTCCAAATTAGCAAGAAAAGTGTCAGCTAGGATAACATCATCATCATCATTATCCTCTAAATCACCAGTAACTTTAGACTTAGCCCTAGTGACAGCACATGCAGGGAACACATCAGGGACATCACAATCCTGGGTCGCAGCCACTGGCTCACTAGACAACTGAGGAGCTGGACACACTTGACTTCCACCAATATCATTTCCAAGTAAGAAAGTTACACCTGACATTGGGAGTGTCTCAACCAACCCAACCATAACAGAACCATTAACAAAACCAGACTCTAAATTCACTCTGCACAGAGGAACAGAGAAGTAATTATTCCCTACACCTTGTAAGATTACAGTTTCATCAGAGGAATTAACATTAGAGCCTAGAACACTGGTCAGCATAAGGGATTGGCAAGCACCTGTATCACGATATATTTGAACTGATTTCCTGTCATTACTGTCCAGAGGACTGACAAAACCATCAGACAGGAAATTAGCACATGAACTCTTGAGAGTGTCACCCACGTTACTGCTCAAAAGAGGAGCTCCATCATGAGAATTTAAGTTACCCCTCAAAGCAGGTTCAGTTATCTCAGTTAAAGAATTCTGGGAACTCTCAAGAGTGGACACTAGACCAATTGACTGAATATTTAAAGACTCCTTTTTGTTCACATCACGCTGTCTCCTGAAACATCTCTCCGTAGTATGACCAAGCTTACTACAATAAGTACATTTACTTTTCTGAAATCTAGAGGTGAAGCTGGTATTTACTTCCTGAGAAACATCATCTTTATTCTCTTTCCTGTTACCTGTACTCTGAGTAGAGGCAACGTACTTACTCTCAGCTTTCCCTTTTTCTCTAGAATATCTCTTGTGAGTGAGAACATACTCATCAGCTAAAACTGCAGCATCAGACAAATTATCTATTCTTTTCTCATCAAGATATAGGCTTACATCTTTACTAATACACCTTTTGAAATCCTCCAGCAAAATCATCTGCTTAAATTTACCAAAATCAGAATCCACATTCTTAGAATTTAACCACTGCTCTAACAAATCTTCTTTGATTTTTGCATACTCAACATGGGATTGCTTATCTTGCTTGTAAGTTGTCCTAAATTTTACTCTATAGGCTTCAGGAACAAGCTCATAGGCCTTAAGAATCAAGCTCTTAACTACATCATAATTATCAGACTGATCCTGAGGCAAAGATGCATAAGTTACTTGAGCTTTACCGGTGAGAACAGTTTGAAGGAGTACTGGCCAATACTCCTTAGGCCAATTAAAACCTGTAGCTACCCTCTCAAACAACTGAAAATACTTTGTTAAATCAGATTCATTAAAAGGAGGGACAAGTTTAACATTTTTAGCCACATCAAAATCATCAGAGCTAGATGATCCAGTTCCACATTGTTTCATGCGATACTCATGGTCTGCCTGAATCCTAGCAAGTTCAACTTGTGCCTCAGCCTCCTTAGCTTTTGCCTGTAATTCAGCCTCCTTAGCCTGTGCTTGAAATTCAGCTTCCTTCACACGAGACTCCGCCTCCTTAGCACGGGCCTCCTGCAGGGCTAGCTGTAACTTAGCTAATTCAATCTGCGTTTGCTCATTTGGAGGAGTTACATTAAACAAGCTTTCATTAATCATGGCAACAATTTGATCTTTAGACTGATGAGAGCGAACAACAAATCCCAATTGTTGAGCAACAATCTTAAGTTCATTCTTTGTTCTGTTTTCTATATCACACACTGTTTGCACATTTGACAAAAAATCTTTGGCTTCATCAAGTGTAGAAATAGTAGCCATCATGAATATATCACAGTCACAAAATATCAAACAATATCCTTATGATAATATCCTGAATATCCTGATATGAGGTCGCCAAATTTATGTTACGGAACAGAGAAAGATAATGTACACTTTAAGTGAGAATGCTAAAAATCACTACTGTCCCGTAAAGTTCCAGGTTCAAAACAAAAGAGTTAGGTAAAATTACAAGTTAAAGTTTAATGCTTAAACTAACAACAAAACATTCAGGACTCATAAGGATAATGTAATGGCAAAAACAGGTTAAATATATGGTTAACTGCAATAGCCTCTATTAACACGAAATTAGCAAGAGTAAATTTATCTAAGTCAGCCCTGATAAAATGAGATACCAGATAATACTCAGTGAATGCCAGATAAATAATTACAGATACAAACTATTATCAAAAATGACTGACATAAAGAACCCTACATGAATTACAAAAACTTCACTAGGCCTACAAATTAAACTTATGCTATACAGTACAAGAAAAAATGCAACAACAGTTATACTCAAATTACACACAGCTGCTAGATGGTTGGAGACTTCTTGAGCACTCACAATAATAATATCTGTACAGGGGAGGACAGAGATGTGAACAAAATGAGGAGCAGATCTAAGTGGCAATGATGCAGAGACTGAGCTCATTATATAGGGGCCGGCAGAGCTTGATACAACTTGTAAGAGGGACGCGCAAATGAAGCCATGGGGACAAACAGTCGACAATCCCGCACTGAATAACAGAAAGGACGACTTACTCTACTATAACGGTAGAAGGGGGGACTGAGGCAGAACACGCTCGTGATCAAACATGCAGCATACTGTGCGTTAAAATTACACAAAGGATGATGAAATCATAGGCTATGTAACACCTCCCCACAAAGAAAAAAGAAATTTACAAAGGAAATTTCTTATTACTCTAAAACAATCTGTATATGGCATTACAGACCATGCAAAGGTCTTTCCTAATAGTACAAAACATGAGATCTCCCTAGCACGTTCAGTCATAGGTACTTGCCAGTATCCCTTTAACAAATCAAACTTACTTATGTACCTAGCCCTTCCGATCTTGTCTATGCAATCTTCCACACGAGGGAGAGGGTAAGTGTCTGTTTTGGTTATCTGATTAACACGTCTGTAGTCGATGCAAAGCCTCTGTGACCCACCTGGCTTAGGGACCAGAGTGACAGGAGAACTCCACTCGCTCTGACAGGGCTCAATCATCTTGTGGTCCAACAGGTAGCCAAGCTCCTTCTGGATGAGAGGAACTTTCACTGGGTTCACACGGTAAGGAGGCAATTTAATTGGCTTTGCGTCTCCAACATCGACATCATGCATCAACACAGTGGTTCTTCCTGGAGTAGCACGGAACACTTGCGGGTACTCCTGCAGTAATGCCGAAAACTCCTGCCTTTCCTTGGGAGGTAGATGAGAAAGCTTAGTCTGGAGATCATTCATGATATCAGGATTCTTCCCCAAACTATCACTCAGGCTCATACTGCATGGGAGAGCTTCACTTGCAGACTCGGGTGGAACAGCTACAGTGCAGACTGGATTATTTTCGTCCCGCCTGTGATATAACTTTAGCATGTTGATGTGACATAGTTGCTTGCTCTTTCTACGATCTGGTGTGGCGATGACATAGTTGACATCACTGAGTTTCTTCTCCACGAAATAAGGACCACTAAACTTGGCTTGAAGAGGTTGCCCATGAACTGGTAGCAGAATCAAAACCTGATCTCCTGGCTGAAAGTGGCGTAACCTGGACTTCTTATCATACCAAGTCTTCATCTTCTCCTGAGCAGCTCCTAAATTCTCTCTCGCCAGCTGTAAAGCAGTGGACAGCCGTTCTTTGAACTTCATCACATACTCCAGCAGGTTGACGTCATCTTCCTCCGACAGCCAGCATTCCTTGAGTAACTTAAGGGGTCCTCTTACTTCATGGCCAAACAGTAGTTCAAAAGGTGAGAAGCCCAGTGATTCATTTGGAGATTCTCTTGCAGCAAACACAACGAATGGAAGACCTTTATCCCAGTCTTTCTGATGTTCCAAACAGTATTTCTTGAGCATCGATTTGAGTGTTTGATGATATCTCTCCAACGCTCCTTGGGTCTGGGGATGGTAAGCTGAAGACGTGATCTGGGTGATGCCCAACTCTTTCAGAGACTGCTTGAAAACGTTTGACATGAAATTACTCCCGGTCTGACTGTACCTCCTTAGGCAGACCAAACTTTGTGAAGAACCCCAGCATTTCCTTAACCACGTTCTTTGCTGAGATGTTTCTAAGTGGAATGGCTTCAGGATAACGAGTAGCCATATCAATCATGGTCAACACATAAGAAAATCCTGAAGAAGTCTTAGGAAGAGGGCCCACAATATCCACCAACACACGGGTGAAAGGCGCCTCAAAAGGAGGAATGGGAACTAGAGGTGCAACCTTTTCGGTCTGATTACACTTCCCCACAACTTGACAGGTGTGACAAGACTTACAATACCAGGAAACATCCCTGAAGATACCTGGCCAGTAGAAGTGTTTCAAAATGCGTGCCACAGTCTTCCTCACTCCAAGGTGTCCTGCCAAACTGGAATCATGAGCCACTCTAATGATATCCTGCCTACAAACACGAGGGATGACAACTTGATGTACAACCTCCCATTCACAGTCGGCTGATGCTGTTGGGGGTCTCCACTTCCTCATAAGTACTCCTGACTTTACATAATAACAAGTAGAAGCACCGGCTGACTCTTCCTCACTGCAAGCAGAGTTAGCTAGACCTTTCAACTCAGGGTCAGCAACCTGCAACTCAACCAACTCTTGACGAGACAAATTATCAACACTACGGGGTACTGCCTCATCTGGTGAGTGGTCCAAATTAGCAAGAAAAGTGTCAGCTAGGATAACATCATCATCATCATTATCCTCTAAATCACCAGTAACTTTAGACTTAGCCCTAGTGACAGCACATGCAGGGAACACATCAGGGACATCACAATCCTGGGACGCAGCCACTGGCTCACTAGACAACTGAGGAGCTGGACACACTTGACTTCCACCAATATCATTTCCAAGTAAGAAAGTTACACCTGACATTGGGAGTGTCTCAACCAACCCAACCATAACGGAACCATTAACAAAACCAGACTCTAAATTCACTCTGCACAGAGGGACAGAGAAGTAATTATTCCCTACACCTTGTAAGATTACAGTTTCATCAGAGGAATTAACATTAGAGCCTAGAACACTGGTCAGCATAAGGGATTGGCAAGCACCTGTATCACGATATATTTGAACTGATTTCCTGTCATTACTGTCCAGAGGACTGACAAAACCATCAGACAGGAAATTAGCACATGAACTCTTGAGAGTGTCACCCACGTTACTGCTCAAAAGAGGAGCTCCATCATGAGAATTTAAGTTACCCCTCAAAGCAGGTTCAGTTAACTCAGTTAAAGAATTCTGGGAACTCTCAAGAGTGGACACTAGACCAATTGACTGAATATTTAAAGACTCCTTTTTGTTCACATCACGCTGTCTCCTGAAACATCTCTCCGTAGTATGACCAAGCTTACTACAATAAGTACATTTACTTTTCTGAAATCTAGAGGTGAAGCTGGTATTTACTTCCTGAGAAACATCATCTTTATTCTCTTTCCTGTTACCTGTACTCTGAGTAGAGGCAACGTACTTACTCTCAGCTTTCCCTTTTTCTCTAGAATATCTCTTGTGAGTGAGAACATACTCATCAGCTAAAACTGCAGCATCAGACAAATTATCTATTCTTTTCTCATCAAGATATAGGCTTACATCTTTACTAATACACCTTTTGAAATCCTCCAGCAAAATCATCTGCTTAAATTTACCAAAATCAGAATCCACATTCTTAGAATTTAACCACTGCTCTAACAGATCTTCTTTGATTTTTGCATACTCAACATGGGATTGCTTATCTTGCTTGTAAGTTGTCCTAAATTTTACTCTATAGGCTTCAGGAACAAGCTCATAGGCCTTAAGAATCAAGCTCTTAACTACATCATAATTATCAGACTGATCCTGAGGCAAAGATGCATAAGTTACTTGAGCTTTACCGGTGAGAACAGTTTGAAGGAGTACTGGCCAATACTCCTTAGGCCAATTAAAACCTGTAGCTACCCTCTCAAACAACTGAAAATACTTTGTTAAATCAGATTCATTAAAAGGAGGGACAAGTTTAACATTTTTAGCCACATCAAAATCATCAGAGCTAGATGATCCAGTTCCACATTGTTTCATGCGATACTCATGGTCTGCCTGAATCCTAGCAATTTCAACTTGTGCCTCAGCCTCCTTAGCTTTTGCCTGAAATTCAGCCTCCTTAGCCTGTGCTTGAAATTCAGCTTCCTTCACACGAGACTCCGCCTCCTTAGCCTTAGCCTCCTGCAGGGCTAGCTGTAACTTAGCTAATTCAATCTGCGTTTGCTCATTTGGAGGAGTTACATTAAACAAGCTTTCATTAATAATGGCAACAATTTGATCTTTAGAATGATGAGAGCGAACAACAATTCCCAATTGTTGAGCAACAATCTTAAGTTCATTCTTTGTTCTGTTTTCTATATCACACACTGTTTGCACATTTGACAAAAAATCTTTGGCTTCATCAAGTGTAGAAATAGTAGCCATCATGAATATATCACAGTCACAAAATATCAAACAATATCCTTATGATAATATCCTGAATATCCTGATATGAGGTCGCCAAATTTATGTTACGGAACAGAGAAAGATAATGTACACTTTAAGTGAGAATGCTAAAAATCACTACTGTCCCGTAAAGTTCCAGGTTCAAAACAAAAGAGTTAGGTAAAATTACAAGTTAAAGTTTAATGCTTAAACTAACAACAAAACATTCAGGACTCATAAGGATAATGTAATGGCAAATAAACAGGTTAAATATATGGTTAACTGCAATAGCCTCTATTAACACGAAATTAGCAAGAGTAAATTTATCTAAGTCAGCCCTGATAAAATGAGATACCAGATAATACTCAGTGAATGCCAGATAAATAATTACAGATACAAACTATTATCAAAAATGACTGACATAAAGAACCCTACATGAATTACAAAAACTTCACTAGGCCTACAAATTAAACTTATGCTACACAGTACAAGAAAAAATGCAACAACAGTTATACTCAAATTACACACAGCTGCTAGATGGTTGGAGATTTCTTGAGCACTCACAATAATAATATCTGTACAGGGGAGGACAGAGATGTGAACAAAATGAGGAGCAGATCTAAGTGGCAATGATGCAGAGACTGAGCTCATTATATAGGGGCCGGCAGAGCTTGATACAACTTGTAAGAGGGACGCGCAAATGAAGCCATGGGGACAAAAAGCTGAAAATCCCGCACTGAATAACAGAGAGAACGACTTACTCTACTATAACGGTAGAAGGGGGGGACTGAGGCAGAACACGCTCGTGATCAAACATGCAGCATACTGTGCGTTAAAATTACACAAAGGATGATGAAATCATAGGCTATGTAACACCTCCCCACAAAGAAAAAGAAATTTACAAAGGAAATTTCTTATTACTCTAAAACAATCTGTATATGGCATTACAGACCATGCAAAGGTCTTTCCTAATGTTACAAAACATGAGATCTCCCTAGCACGTTCAGTCATAGGTACTTGCCAGTATCCCTTTAACAAATCAAACTTACTTATGTACCTAGCCTTTCCGATCTTGTCTATGCAATCTTCCACACGAGGGAGAGGGTAAGTGTCTGTTTTGGTTATCTGATTAACACGTCTGTAGTCAATGCAAAGCCTCTGTGACCCACCTGGCTTAGGGACCAGAGTGACAGGAGAACTCCACTCGCTCTGACAGGGCTCAATCATCTTGTGGTCCAACAGGTAGCCAAGCTCCTTCTGGATGAGAGGAACTTTCACTGGGTTCACACGGTAAGGAGGCAATTTAATTGGCTTTGCGTCTCCAACATCGACATCATGCATCAACACAGTGGTTCTTCCTGGAGTAGCACGGAACACTTGCGGGTACTCCTGCAGTAATGCCGAAAACTCCTGCCTTTCCTTGGGAGGTAGATGAGAAAGCTTAGTCTGGAGATCATTCATGATATCAGGATTCTTCCCCAAACTATCACTCAGGCTCATACTGCATGGGAGAGCTTCACTTGCAGACTCGGGTGGAACAGCTACAGTGCAGACTGGATTATTTTCGTCCCGCCTGTGATATAACTTTAGCATGTTGATGTGACATAGTTGCTTGCTCTTTCTACGATCTGGTGTGGCGATGACATAGTTGACATCACTGAGTTTCTTCTCCACGAAATAAGGACCACTAAACTTGGCTTGAAGAGGTTGCCCATGAACTGGTAGCAGAATCAAAACCTGATCTCCTGGCTGAAAGTGGCGTAACCTGGACTTCTTATCATACCAAGTCTTCATCTTCTCCTGAGCAGCTCCTAAATTCTCTCTCGCCAGCTGTAAAGCAGTGGACAGCCGTTCTTTGAACTTCATCACATACTCCAGCAGGTTGACGTCATCTTCCTCCGACAGCCAGCATTCCTTGAGTAACTTAAGGGGTCCTCTTACTTCATGGCCAAACAGTAGTTCAAAAGGTGAGAAGCCCAGTGATTCATTTGGAGATTCTCTTGCAGCAAACACAACGAATGGAAGACCTTTATCCCAGTCTTTCTGATGTTCCAAACAGTATTTCTTGAGCATCGATTTGAGTGTTTGATGATATCTCTCCAACGCTCCTTGGGTCTGGGGATGGTAAGCTGAAGACGTGATCTGGGTGATGCCCAACTCTTTCAGAGACTGCTTGAAAACGTTTGACATGAAATTACTTTCCCGGTCTGACTGTACCTCCTTAGGCAGACCAAACTTTGTGAAGAACCCCAGCATTTCCTTAACCACGTTCTTTGCTGAGATGTTTCTAAGTGGAATGGCTTCAGGATAACGAGTAGCCATATCAATCATGGTCAACACATAAGAAAATCCTGAAGAAGTCTTAGGAAGAGGGCCCACAATATCCACCAACACACGGGTGAAAGGCGCCTCAAAAGGAGGAATGGGAACTAGAGGTGCAACCTTTTCGGTCTGATTACACTTCCCCACAACTTGACAGGTGTGACAAGACTTACAATACCAGGAAACATCCCTGAAGATACCTGGCCAGTAGAAGTGTTTCAAAATGCGTGCCACAGTCTTCCTCACTCCAAGGTGTCCTGCCAAACTGGAATCATGAGCCACTCTAATGATATCCTGCCTACAAACACGAGGGATGACAACTTGATGTACAACCTCCCATTCACAGTCGGCTGATGCTGTTGGGGGTCTCCACTTCCTCATAAGTACTCCTGACTTTACATAATAACAAGTAGAAGCACCGGCTGACTCTTCCTCACTGCAAGCAGAGTTAGCTAGACCTTTCAACTCAGGGTCAGCAACCTGCAACTCAACCAACTCTTGACGAGACAAATTATCAACACTACGGGGTACTGCCTCATCTGGTGAGTGGTCCAAATTAGCAAGAAAAGTGTCAGCTAGGATAACATCATCATCATCATTATCCTCTAAATCACCAGTAACTTTAGACTTAGCCCTAGTGACAGCACATGCAGGGAACACATCAGGGACATCACAATCCTGGGACGCAGCCACTGGCTCACTAGACAACTGAGGAGCTGGACACACTTGACTTCCACCAATATCATTTCCAAGTAAGAAAGTTACACCTGACATTGGGAGTGTCTCAACCAACCCAACCATAACGGAACCATTAACAAAACCAGACTCTAAATTCACTCTGCACAGAGGGACAGAGAAGTAATTATTCCCTACACCTTGTAAGATTACAGTTTCATCAGAGGAATTAACATTAGAGCCTAGAACACTGGTCAGCATAAGGGATTGGCAAGCACCTGTATCACGATATATTTGAACTGATTTCCTGTCATTACTGTCCAGAGGACTGACAAAACCATCAGACAGGAAATTAGCACATGAACTCTTGAGAGTGTCACCCACGTTACTGCTCAAAAGAGGAGCTCCATCATGAGAATTTAAGTTACCCCTCAAAGCAGGTTCAGTTAACTCAGTTAAAGAATTCTGGGAACTCTCAAGAGTGGACACTAGACCAATTGACTGAATATTTAAAGACTCCATATTGTTCACATCACGCTGTCTCCTGAAACATCTCTCCGTAGTATGACCAAGCTTACTACAATAAGTACATTTACTTTTCTGAAATCTAGAGGTGAAGCTGGTATTTACTTCCTGAGAAACATCATCTTTATTCTCTTTCCTGTTACCTGTACTCTGAGTAGAGGCAACGTACTTACTCTCAGCTTTCCCTTTTTCTCTAGAATATCTCTTGTGAGTGAGAACATACTCATCAGCTAAAACTGCAGCATCAGACAAATTATCTATTCTTTTCTCATCAAGATATAGGCTTACATCTTTACTAATACACCTTTTGAAATCCTCCAGCAAAATCATCTGCTTAAATTTACCAAAATCAGAATCCACATTCTTAGAATTTAACCACTGCTCTAACAGATCTTCTTTGATTTTTGCATACTCAACATGGGATTGCTTATCTTGCTTGTAAGTTGTCCTAAATTTTACTCTATAGGCTTCAGGAACAAGCTCATAGGCCTTAAGAATCAAGCTCTTAACTACATCATAATTATCAGACTGATCCTGAGGCAAAGATGCATAAGTTACTTGAGCTTTACCGGTGAGAACAGTTTGAAGGAGTACTGGCCAATACTTTTTAGGCCAATTAAAACCTGTAGCTACCCTCTCAAACAACTGAAAATACTTTGTTAAATCAGATTCATTAAAAGGAGGGACAAGTTTAACATTTTTAGCCACATCAAAATCATCAGAGCTAGATGATCCAGTTCCACATTGTTTCATGCGATACTCATGGTCTGCCTGAATCCTAGCAAGTTCAACTTGTGCCTCAGCCTCCTTAGCTTTTGCCTGAAATTCAGCCTCATTAGCATGTGCTTGAAATTCAGCTTCATTCACACGAGACTCAGCCTCCTTAGCACGGGCCTCCTGCAGGGCTAGCTGTAACTTAGCTAATTCAATCTGCGTTTGCTCATTTGGAGGAGTTACATTAAACAAGCTTTCATTAATCATGGCAACAATTTGATCTTTAGAATGATGAGAGCGAACAACAATTCCCAATTGTTGAGCAACAAGCTTAAGTTCATTCTTTGTTCTGTTTTCTATATCACACACTGTTTGCACATTTGACAAAAAATCTTTGGCTTCATCAAGTGTAGAAATAGTAGCCATCATGAATATATCACAGTCACAAAATATCAAACAATATCCTTATGATAATATCCTGAATATCCTGATATGAGGTCGCCAAATTTATGTTACGGAACAGAGAAAGATAATGTACACTTTAAGTGAGAATGCTAAAAATCACTACTGTCCCGTAAAGTTCCAGGTTCAAAACAAAAGAGTTAGGTAAAATTACAAGTTAAAGTTTAATGCTCAAACTAACAACAAAACATTCAGGACTCATAAGGATAATGTAATGGCAAATAAACAGGTTAAATATATGGTTAACTGCAATAGCCTCTATTAACACGAAATTAGCAAGAGTAAATTTATCTAAGTCAGCCCTGATAAAATGAGATACCAGATAATACTCAGTGAATGCCAGATAAATAATTACAGATACAAACTATTATCAAAAATGACTGACATAAAGAACCCTACATGAATTACAAAAACTTCACTAGGCCTACAAATTAAACTTATGCTACACAGTACAAGAAAAAATGCAACAACAGTTATACTCAAATTACACACAGCTGCTAGATGGTTGGAGATTTCTTGAGCACTCACAATAATAATATCTGTACAGGGGAGGACAGAGATGTGAACAAAATGAGGAGCAGATCTAAGTGGCAATGATGCAGAGACTGAGCTCATTATATAGGGGCCGGCAGAGCTTGATACAACTTGTAAGAGGGACGCGCAAATGAAGCCATGGGGACAAAAAGCTGAAAATCCCGCACTGAATAACAGAGAGAACGACTTACTCTACTATAACGGTAGAAGGGGGGACTGAGGCAGAACACGCTCGTGATCAAACATGCAGCATACTGTGCGTTAAAATTACACAAAGGATGATGAAATCATAGGCTATGTAACACCTCCCCACAAAGAAAAAGAAATTTACAAAGGAAATTTCTTATTACTCTAAAACAATCTGTATATGGCATTACAGACCATGCAAAGGTCTTTCCTAATGTTACAAAACATGAGATCTCCCTAGCACGTTCAGTCATAGGTACTTGCCAGTATCCCTTTAACAAATCAAACTTACTTATGTACCTAGCCTTTCCGATCTTGTCTATGCAATCTTCCACACGAGGGAGAGGGTAAGTGTCTGTTTTGGTTATCTGATTAACACGTCTGTAGTCAATGCAAAGCCTCTGTGACCCACCTGGCTTAGGGACCAGAGTGACAGGAGAACTCCACTCGCTCTGACAGGGCTCAATCATCTTGTGGTCCAACAGGTAGCCAAGCTCCTTCTGGATGAGAGGAACTTTCACTGGGTTCACACGGTAAGGAGGCAATTTAATTGGCTTTGCGTCTCCAACATCGACATCATGCATCAACACAGTGGTTCTTCCTGGAGTAGCACGGAACACTTGCGGGTACTCCTGCAGTAATGCCGAAAACTCCTGCCTTTCCTTGGGAGGTAGATGAGAAAGCTTAGTCTGGAGATCATTCATGATATCAGGATTCTTCCCCAAACTATCACTCAGGCTCATACTGCATGGGAGAGCTTCACTTGCAGACTCGGGTGGAACAGCTACAGTGCAGACTGGATTATTTTCGTCCCGCCTGTGATATAACTTTAGCATGTTGATGTGACATAGTTGCTTGCTCTTTCTACGATCTGGTGTGGCGATGACATAGTTGACATCACTGAGTTTCTTCTCCACGAAATAAGGACCACTAAACTTGGCTTGAAGAGGTTGCCCATGAACTGGTAGCAGAATCAAAACCTGATCTCCTGGCTGAAAGTGGCGTAACCTGGACTTCTTATCATACCAAGTCTTCATCTTCTCCTGAGCAGCTCCTAAATTCTCTCTCGCCAGCTGTAAAGCAGTGGACAGCCGTTCTTTGAACTTCATCACATACTCCAGCAGGTTGACGTCATCTTCCTCCGACAGCCAGCATTCCTTGAGTAACTTAAGGGGTCCTCTTACTTCATGGCCAAACAGTAGTTCAAAAGGTGAGAAGCCCAGTGATTCATTTGGAGATTCTCTTGCAGCAAACACAACGAATGGAAGACCTTTATCCCAGTCTTTCTGATGTTCCAAACAGTATTTCTTGAGCATCGATTTGAGTGTTTGATGATATCTCTCCAACGCTCCTTGGGTCTGGGGATGGTAAGCTGAAGACGTGATCTGGGTGATGCCCAACTCTTTCAGAGACTGCTTGAAAACGTTTGACATGAAATTACTTTCCCGGTCTGACTGTACCTCCTTAGGCAGACCAAACTTTGTGAAGAACCCCAGCATTTCCTTAACCACGTTCTTTGCTGAGATGTTTCTAAGTGGAATGGCTTCAGGATAACGAGTAGCCATATCAATCATGGTCAACACATAAGAAAATCCTGAAGAAGTCTTAGGAAGAGGGCCCACAATATCCACCAACACACGGGTGAAAGGCGCCTCAAAAGGAGGAATGGGAACTAGAGGTGCAACCTTTTCGGTCTGATTACACTTCCCCACAACTTGACAGGTGTGACAAGACTTACAATACCAGGAAACATCCCTGAAGATACCTGGCCAGTAGAAGTGTTTCAAAATGCGTGCCACAGTCTTCCTCACTCCAAGGTGTCCTGCCAAACTGGAATCATGAGCCACTCTAATGATATCCTGCCTACAAACACGAGGGATGACAACTTGATGTACAACCTCCCATTCACAGTCGGCTGATGCTGTTGGGGGTCTCCACTTCCTCATAAGTACTCCTGACTTTACATAATAACAAGTAGAAGCACCAGCTGACTCTTCCTCACTGCAAGCAGAGTTAGCTAGACCTTTCAACTCAGGGTCAGCAACCTGCAACTCAACCAACTCTTGACGAGACAAATTATCAACACTACGGGGTACTGCCTCATCTGGTGAGTGGTCCAAATTAGCAAGAAAAGTGTCAGCTAGGATAACATCATCATCATCATTATCCTCTAAATCACCAGTAACTTTAGACTTAGCCCTAGTGACAGCACATGCAGGGAACACATCAGGGACATCACAATCCTGGGACGCAGCCACTGGCTCACTAGACAACTGAGGAGCTGGACACACTTGACTTCCACCAATATCATTTCCAAGTAAGAAAGTTACACCTGACATTGGGAGTGTCTCAACCAACCCAACCATAACGGAACCATTAACAAAACCAGACTCTAAATTCACTCTGCACAGAGGGACAGAGAAGTAATTATTCCCTACACCTTGTAAGATTACAGTTTCATCAGAGGAATTAACATTAGAGCCTAGAACACTGGTCAGCATAAGGGATTGGCAAGCACCTGTATCACGATATATTTGAACTGATTTCCTGTCATTACTGTCCAGAGGACTGACAAAACCATCAGACAGGAAATTAGCACATGAACTCTTGAGAGTGTCACCCACGTTACTGCTCAAAAGAGGAGCTCCATCATGAGAATTTAAGTTACCCCTCAAAGCAGGTTCAGTTAACTCAGTTAAAGAATTCTGGGAACTCTCAAGAGTGGACACTAGACCAATTGACTGAATATTTAAAGACTCCTTTTTGTTCACATCACGCTGTCTCCTGAAACATCTCTCCGTAGTATGACCAAGCTTACTACAATAAGTACATTTACTTTTCTGAAATCTAGAGGTGAAGCTGGTATTTACTTCCTGAGAAACATCATCTTTATTCTCTTTCCTGTTACCTGTACTCTGAGTAGAGGCAACGTACTTACTCTCAGCTTTCCCTTTTTCTCTAGAATATCTCTTGTGAGTGAGAACATACTCATCAGCTAAAACTGCAGCATCAGACAAATTATCTATTCTTTTCTCATCAAGATATAGGCTTACATCTTTACTAATACACCTTTTGAAATCCTCCAGCAAAATCATCTGCTTAAATTTACCAAAATCAGAATCCACATTCTTAGAATTTAACCACTGCTCTAACAGATCTTCTTTGATTTTTGCATACTCAACATGGGATTGCTTATCTTGCTTGTAAGTTGTCCTAAATTTTACTCTATAGGCTTCAGGAACAAGCTCATAGGCCTTAAGAATCAAGCTCTTAACTACATCATAATTATCAGATTGATCCTGAGGCAAAGATGCATAAGTTACTTGAGCTTTACCGGTGAGAACAGTTTGAAGGAGTACTGGCCAATACTTTTTGGGCCAATTAAAACCTGTAGCTACCCTCTCAAACAACTGAAAATACTTTGTTAAATCAGATTCATTAAAAGGAGGGACAAGTTTAACATTTTTAGCCACATCAAAATCATCAGAGCTAGATGATCCAGTTCCACATTGTTTCATGCGATACTCATGGTCTGCCTGAATCCTAGCAATTTCAACTTGTGCCTCAGCCTCCTTAGCTTTTGCCTGAAATTCAGCCTCCTTAGCCTGTGCTTGAAATTCAGCTTCCTTCACACGAGACTCCGCCTCCTTAGCACGGGCCTCCTGCAGGGCTAGCTGTAACTTAGCTAATTCAATCTGCGTTTGCTCATTTGGAGGAGTTACATTAAACAAGCTTTCATTAATCATGTCAACAATTTGATCTTTAGAATGATGAGAGCGAACAACAATTCCCAATTGTTGAGCAACAAGCTTAAGTTCATTCTTTGTTCTGTTTTCTATATCACACACTGTTTGCACATTTGACAAAAAATCTTTGGCTTCATCAAGTGTAGAAATAGTAGCCATCATGAATATATCACAGTCACAAAATATCAAACAATATCCTTATGATAATATCCTGAATATCCTGATATGAGGTCGCCAAATTTATGTTACGGAACAGAGAAAGATAATGTACACTTTAAGTGAGAATGCTAAAAATCACTACTGTCCCGTAAAGTTCCAGGTTCAAAACAAAAGAGTTAGGTAAAATTACAAGTTAAAGTTTAATGCTCAAACTAACAACAAAACATTCAGGACTCATAAGGATAATGTAATGGCAAATAAACAGGTTAAATATATGGTTAACTGCAATAGCCTCTATTAACACGAAATTAGCAAGAGTAAATTTATCTAAGTCAGCACTGATAAAATGAGATACACCAGATAATACTCAGTGAATGCCAGATAAATTATTACAGATACAAACTATTATCAATGATGACTGACATGAAGAACCATTACACAAATTACAAAAACCTCACTAGGCCCAAGAATTAACCTTATGCTACACAGTACAAGAAAAAATGCAACAACAGTTATACTCTAATTACACACAGCTGCTAGATGTTTGGAGATTTCTTGAGCACTCACAATAATAATATCTGTACAGGGGAGGACAGAGATGTGAACAAAATGAGGAGCAGATCTAAGTGGCAATGATGCAGAGACTGAGCTCATTATATAGGGGCCAGCAGAGCTTGATACAACTTGTAAGAGGGACGCGCAAATGAAGCCATGGGGACAAAGAGCTGAAAATCCTGCTCTAAATAACATAGAGAACGACTTACTCTACTATAACGGTAGAAGGGGGGGACAGGCAGAACACGCTCGTGATCAAACATGCAGCATACTGTGCGTTAAAATTACACAAATTTTGATGAAGTCATAGGCTATGTAACACCTCCCCAAAAAGAAAAAAAAAAATTTACAAAGGAAATTTCTTATTACTCTAAAGCAATCTGTATATGGCATTACAGAACATGCAAAGGTCTTTCCTAATGTTACAAAACATGAGATCTCCCTAGCACGTTCAGT
>NW_027643718.1:195000-267154 GCF_032717465.1 Coenobita brevimanus | reverse complement strand
AACTAACTAAGCTTTACGACCACACGACACACCATTTATGCCCCTCTCGTTGGCATGGCACACCGCAACACTTCTTCTTAAGCCAATTATTTTGAGTATCACACCTTATTGTTGCTTTAAGTGCTATATTATTATCCGTTTAGTTTGCCTTAGTAACACACGAGGATACTTTGACCCATTAGGCAAGGTATTTAAGGAAGGTTTCAGGATGTATCGTCAGCCAGCACGAACACCACCTTTTGTAAAGTGTAGCCCTGCAGGGGGAGACAGCCACGGAGGAGGAGGAGGAGGAGGAGGAGAAGGAGGAGGAGGAGGAGGAGGAGGAGGAGGAGGAGGAGGAGGAGGAGGAGGAGGAGGAAGAGGAGGAGGAGGAAGACAACGACGACGACGATGATAATAATGATGGTGACACGCACGCACGCACATGCACCTGCGTTGACTGGAATAGTAATATCCTCCAGTGTTCCGTGTTGTTGGAAGAGGTAGGCTCGGCAGGCAGTGAAGCAGACAGGGAGACAAGAGAAGCATGTAGACGCACGCTGAGACACTTCTGCATGTCCCGTCACCAGCATATGTTTTTACCAGACGTAAAGGCAAACACACGCACCCTAACACACTCCTGCATGTCCCGTCACTAGCATATGATTTTACAAGACGTAGAGGCAAACACACGCACCTTGACACACTATTGCTACATGATTCTACAAGACGCACAGGCAAGCACACGCACCTTAACACACTCTAGCATGTCTCGTCACCAGAATATGATTTGACAAGGGGCGTAGAAGCATGAAAACATTTTGACACGTGTTTGTATGCACCATTTTAAGTCAGGGGTGTAATTTCTATATCCAGGTGCTACTGTGTACTGGAAGAAAATGGAGGATCAAATTTACAGCAAGTAATGGAACTGTATTAAGCAACAGTCCTCCAAAACAATGTCTTTTTTTTTTTTTTTTTAGATAGCAATGAAACTTTAAAAAGGACCCGTTATCAAGACGGCGATCCGTAACATGGACTCAGTAAATGTTAACAAGAATCACACACGCTAGCTGACAGGAGCACATGCTTGGCTTCGCGTGTAAACCACAACTGTCAACTCTCTCATCTTCCCTCACACAGACACGCCAGTTGTTACTCGTGCCCTGAGGCTGACTAGCACGAAAAATCTTGCATAAGGATGAAATAAACTGCTAAATCTGTCCTACGTTGTAGCTTTCCTGACTACGTGTAGACCACAACAGCCAATCTCTCATCTTCCCTCACAAATACGCCAGATGTTACATTGTGCTCTTAGGTTGTCTGAAGAATAAAAGCTGCTTAGGGATGGAGAAAATATAGTTAAACATGTCCAAGACTAATATCCAGTATCACCTAACGTTTGTGCGAGTGGCAGAGTTTAATAGTTATAAGGCATCTCTTGCTATTGCCCATTGTTATGTAAAATATTCTCTCCTCAGTCTCTGCTTGTCCTTTACCCCCCTCCCTCCTTTCCTCCATCTCCCCATCCCTCCATTTCTCTCCCTCTCCCTCCATCTCTCCCTCAGCTTCCATCGCTCTCCATTTCCCCCCCTCCCTGCTCTCCCCTTTCACGTCGCTATTTTTGACAGCTGCCCATCTCACCCACGCCGTTATTCGTGACCTGTTTTCCTCTAAGCATCAAGCTCTGTTGGATCCTTCTCTATTGGTTCCTCTATATTTTGGCTACGAAATTCCCTCTGTATATCAGCGTCCTAACAAACCCAGGGCGCCTGTAATATTAAAACAATAATGCTTACCCCTTTCAATCTTATGACGAATTATTCACGCTGTCCCTAAAAGACTTTAGAGACTCTTCGGACTGTAGTTCTTATATATAGTCGTAGATATAGCCTTCATTAACCCCCTCTATTTTTTTCAGGCAGGGAAGAAGGAACTAATGGCCAGAAGCCGGCAAGCCTTTTACAACAGAAAATTGAAAAGAAAAAAACAAAAAACAAAGATGAAGTTAAGAAATAATGTTGAGGCATATAAATTAGAAAATGTCATGCTTTTGAAGGGGTTAACATCATTGCCTAGACTAAGCCTCGTCTTACTACAGGGCAATTTTTTCCACTTTATAGAAACACCGTAATGGGTTAGTCTCAAAGAACGTCCTTCCTCTGAAAATTAGGATTATTAACGCCATTACTTAATCTCCATGTTCTTAAGTTTTTATGCATTTCAAAAGTTTAGGACCCCAAACTGCACCGACAGCTTATATACCCTCTCCGGGAAAAGGGTAGGGAGTTGAAATTATACATATTAACAGTGACACCAGTTTTATTATACTCTAATGTGCTGATAGTGTGGCAACCAACATCCACTCCTGTAGTGCTGCCTAATTATATTTTCTGTCAACCCTCCTCTTCCTGTATCATTCATCCTTTCTGTCTATCATTCTTTCTACTTCAGGTAAGTACAGTACATCGCTTAACAAGCTTAATGGTTCCCTGTAACCCTTTGTGCAACGCTGAGTGGTAACCATACACCCACATAACAGGGCGATGTGCAGCAGACTATGGTGCCCATGTTAAAAGTGTCATTCTAAATCTGGCATTTATCCATGTAATAAACCGATACTCTTCCGCACAAGCCTCGCTATGGCGGGGCGTCGTCTGCTGCAGGAGAATCACTTCACAGCATGGGAAAGTCATGTCTGACACTAATTACTTTACACGCCAGACATACAATATTCCTCAAATCAGGCCCCCCCTTTTATAAGTGACAGTTGTGGTAAGTCTCCATAGGTTAAAGAAAGTGAAAGATCAGTATTGGTTTACTAAGTTAATACAATACATTCACACCCACTACACGTAAAACGTCATTAACAGTGACAGTGTAAAGTGTACAGTGAATGACAACTTGTATACTCGACAGGTATTTTCATTTACATTCCATTATTTCTAAGTCCATAGTCTCAATTTCTTCCAAATGTTTCCTGGCCATACTTTACTTTCTCCAGTTAACTTTGATTACTTTTATTTCCTATGTCCGTAGCTATTTCTTATATCTTCCACTTTATATCCCACCATACTTTACTCACTTTTTTTTTTTTCATATCCATATGACAATGTTTTCAAAGTTTTGTGGCAATACGTTAGTAAAATTTCACTGCACTACAGCCGCCTTCCTCATCCTTCTCTGCTCCCACAAACTGCTGCTGACTGCGGCTGCGGTAGGCCACTTGCCGAGATGTTATTTAACCTAGATAGTCTGGAATTCTTGAAGTAGACGGTATGAGAGGGGCGAGAGAGAGACGAGGTGGGGATGTGTGTCCGTGAGTGCTGTGTGCCGGCTACTGCTTTTACCGAGACCTCTCACCCATCCAGGTCACGTTGGTTTGGCAGTGACATCGTCCACTCACCAGTCTTCTGAACTCGACTGAGCAACCAAGGCACATGTGGAGTTTAAAGCATTATTAATACACTTTGGTAAAATGTAATTTGTAATATGTTTCAGACATTCAGCCACTCATTCCTCTCAGCCATACTCATTTCTCTTACGAGTTGAATATGAATGAAAATAACTGGGGAAAACTTTCTATTCGATCCCAGACGAAGCAATGATAAAAATTAAATTTTGCAAACAGTGGACGAAATATATACTGAATGAAGAAACCACTTGTTTCACGAGGTACGTAAGAATTAACTTAGTTCTACACAAATAATACGAAAGTTTTTAGGAATTTAATGTCATGACTTAGTCAAGACAAACTACCCTGCAGGGGCGGTTGCTTGGCTCCAGTTGTAGTCTGCTCAGCTAGACACTGCGGGTTTAAACCAATACATGTTAACGATTTTTTCTCGTCAAGAGGAGTTAAACGACTTTTTTAACCCTTCCAGAGCGACACTTGATCGAACCATAAAAGCTTTAATTGACCAAAACCCTATTCAGTCAGAGCTGACTGATGGGAAAAAAGGCAGACTAATACTGCAGGTACCAAAACAATGGAGGCAGTAATTAAGTGTAGTGAAGAGTCAACATTGTGCCAGCCACCGACCCAATATGGTGGACAAAATGTGGATGTGGGGGTCAGAGTGCCAGGGTGTAGGAGAGAATATGGGAAAAAAAGAATGTTGGGAGATCAGAAATTGAAGATCATTACTTAAAACACACACACACACTAATGTTCATTGTCAAACAGACCAACAGCAGTAAAACGAACTGAACAAGCTATCAGATGGTAGCTAAGGAAAACATAACGGTAAATACATAACCTAACTAATAAAACCAAAAATTGAAGCAAGTGACGAACACAGGTCACTTTTCAATAGAACCGAAAGTTTCCCTCACGAATCCTTTATTTTCGTCAATACCTTGATGTAAAAGTACCTATAAATCTAACTTACCCCGTTGTCAGTCCTTAATCTTGCAGTTTAAAGCCACTGCTCCACGATATGGAAAAATACAGGGGACAAGGGAAGGGGATATGCTGCACCGCGCCTCTCATCACTACTAGCCAATTCCCACCAAACCGTATCCACTCCCTGGATGACCTACCCCACTCGTCGTTATTGCTACAGCCCAGCACTATCCTACGAACAACCCCCAAAACAAAAACCACCTCCCTCTATATGTGGCTGTCGTAACAATGATTAATATATACGTAAACATTTCAGATGTACACATTAATTAAATGCAGATTTACAAATATTCAACCACCAGTGTCACTCAAATCACTCCTATCACCTATTCTTAAAACTATCACTATCAAATTCAAGTCCAAAATAAAGCTGTACAAGTAGTAAATATAGAACATACCTTCATAAATGGTTAATATCCGACTACCACCTTCCCACTAGATACATCAAGCTTTAGTTCAACGGCTGGATCCACTGTTGATGTCCTCTAACATCAGTCACTAATTTCTCCAACTTACTTCCTCACGTATGGACTCTGGTCTAGCGCCGTGCAAGGTTATTCACGTTCCATTGCTCCTGGTTAACTAACTAATTTCATGCAGGTTTATTTCACCTCGACTCTGAATGAAGCACCACAGCTTCACGAAAGCATGAATATCAGTATGAAGTACTCGACTCCACGGAGGAGAAAAGATACGGAGTAACGAGTCAAGGTTAAAACTGCGAGGCCATTACCTTCACGCCATCTAGTGCACAAGCGAGATAAGGGAGAACGGGATATAAGAGAACGGTTACGGGGTAGACTATGTTTAGATTATGAATCGGGAATATATAAGCCTTCCACGTGACACTAAGTTAGTCTTAAATAATTATATTGTGCATGAGCATCCTTCACCATTGATAACATGAGGCTGGTGAATAGTGTCCCATATAACGTATTTTGAGACAAAGATTCATTCCAGTGATAAAAGTCTTTGATCCGGAATATAATGGATGTATTAATGGAACGCTCTGGTAAAAATTACAGCTATAAACTCATTCTACAACTCCCTAGCACCTCTTCCTTAGCTATTTATTTTGCTTATTACACCTTGTTCTCCTACTGTGCTGTATAAATACTTCAAGCTTTACCATAATCTGCATAAAAAACGTACAAAAGGATGTTAATCAGCCTTGTCCAAAAATATATCGCTAAGGAAGTCTTTGGTTGACTAGTGGGAGGTGCCTGTGTGTTACCATGGCAACCTCTCACACCACCAGTTACATACACACATTTTCCCACCAGCAAGTTCCATTAGAGAGTATTGTGTGTGTGTGTGTGTGTGTGTGTGTGTGTGTGTGTGTGTGTGTGTGTGTGTGTGCCTGCACATCTCACCGCAATGCTCCGCCAACACCCACGACACTTTTCTCCTTAATTTCTTACCATAGAGAACTCTTACATTCCTGGATCTTTTCAAAAACTTCGTTCGACGTCGTTATTACATATTATGAAGGAAAAAAAGGTAACTGTTGATGTAAATGTTCGTACAATAACATTATATATAAACTGCGGGAGATATATTCTTTTCACATTCACTTGGCCCAGATTTTCGTTCTTTTGCAGCTGATTTCACGTAGTTCAGTGGCAGAAAGTACAATGCTATGGCTCTACAACCTTGCCTCAGCACATCTTCGTGACCAGCATCATCTTCCAGTGTTCATCTATTGCTACAACTCAGCATTCAGGACGGAAATAGGGGAGTTTTAGGCCAAGTTAGAGTAAAAAGAGTATAGTGGACAATATTCATAGTCTTGCCTTGATTAGAGTGTGTTACACACACACACACACACACACACACACACACACACACACACACACACACACACACACACACTCCCTTCTCCACCATCAAGTCCTACCTTAGAATACTTGTGTGTGTGTGTGTGTGGAAGGACACAAGTCAAGAGTGAGAGCAGTGGAAATGAGTTATTTAAGAGGAGCCTGTGGAGTCACATGGAGGGACAGGCTGACGAATGAGGATATAAAGGAACGTTGTGGTGTGGATGTGGATGTGATAGGAAGCATTATGAGGAACACACTGAGGTGGTTTGGCCATGTGGAGAGGATGGAGGGTGAAAGACTGACGAAGAGAGTGTATGTGAGTGAGGTGGAGGGGGAAAGAGGGAGGGGGAGGCCGAGGATGAGATGGAGGGATGGGGTGGAGAGGTATATGAGAGAGGGGGGTGTGAGTTGGGAGCAGGGCAGTGAAATGGCGGGGGACAGGGCGACTTGGAGGCGATTTGTTTGTGGCCACCCCAAACGGGATTGAGGCGTCTGGCAATAGATAGATAGATAGATAGTGTGTGTGTGTGTGTGTGTGTGTGTGTGTGTGTGTGTGTGTGTGTGTGTGTGTGCGTTTTTGAATAGTCACCCAACCAGAGAAAGAGAGAGAGGCCGTTGACTGTGTGTGTGTGTGTGTGTGTGTGTGTGTGTGTGTGTGTGTTTTAAGTCACCCATCCAGAGAGAGAGAGAGAGAGAGAGAGAGAGAAGGGAGCGGAGGGAGTGGCTGGGGACGAGAGTCAAGGAGACGGGCTGGGGACGTGCCAGACGAGAGAATATGATACGTCAGACGCGTCCCCAGCCCGTCTCTTCTGGCCTCTCGTCCCCAGCCACTCTGTTTGTCTGTCTGTTTCTGTCTATCTCTCTGTCTGCCTGTCTCTCAGTTTGTCTCTTTCTTTCTGTCTTTCTGTCTGTCTGTCTCTCTGTTTCATTCTGTCTGTCTTCCTGTCTCTCAGTCTGTCCCTGTCTGTCTGTCTGTCTGTGTCTGTCAGTCCCCCTCTCTCTCTCTCTCTCTCTCTCTTTCTCTCTCTTTGTCTGTCTGTCTGTCTGTCTGTCTATCTGTCTGTCTGTCTGTCTGTCTCTCTCATCAGTGCCACCACGTGAAGGCGTGTCTATAGTGTTTGTGATAAAAGTCTACGTAGACAGAGGCGAATGGGAGAAGGCTGTGGTATTGGACTGTTGGGGGTACTGTTGATATTTTCTCTGCCTTTTTTTCTCATATACAGAGTGAAACTAAAGCTTTATTAATCCTCAGATACGCACAAACGTGATCTGCTACGAGTATGGCTGATAACAAAATATGTAATCAGAATAGCGGCCAGAAAAAAAAAATCGTTGCTTCTGCTACTAGTGGATGTTATTACAGTCAACCGAGAAAGCCCGAGGAAGCTATGCCCCTGGTCATTAAGGCAAAATATATATATGTATATATATTGACATATATACACATATATATACGAACATATATATATATATATATATATATATATATATATATATATATATATATATATATATATATATATATACATACATACATACATACACACATCCATGCATATGAACATACACACTTTCATGCACACGTACATATATATATAATAATTTTTATTTTATTATTTTTTGTAGTTTTATTTTTATTATTTTTATTTAGTTTTTTAATATTTTTAACCTTATATTACTTATAATCAAAAATACCTAATCTAAATACCCTAAAACTAACCACCTAACAGACAAATCGCTAACCTATACTAAATCCTAAGAGACAAATAACTAGACCTACACTAATGGTAAAAAAGCCTCGACCAAGAGAACACCATCGACTGCAGATATGTAATGCTTTTCTACATGACATACCTGCACTCATCACCTGGTGACTGTCAGTCGAGGCACAACCTAATATAGGGGACATCAATATATGAAAGAGAACCAGACGAGTCAGGAACATTTCCATATACGTCAGCTGTCGGCCCTAATTAGAATAACTTAAGCAAGATGGTATAATGTGTTTACATAATTTATACAAAAAGTGAAGAACCTCGCCCAGCAGACCACCATCGACTGCAAGTGCCCAATACCTTCCTATATTGCACACTTGCACTCATCAGCTGGTGACTGTCAGGCGAGGAACTTGGCTTAATGTAGGGGACATCTATATTAGAAATAGATCAGTGGGAGGAGGAACTATTTAAAATATGTCAACTGTCAACCCTAATTAATATTACAATATATACATATTTACCGTTGATAAAAAACCATAACCACACAGTAAAAAAGTCACATCACTCTGATCAGTCCGGTCTCTCTCAAGAAAGCCATCAATTTATCAGTCATAACAATGTCCCCATCACCCAGGATGGTGGAAAGGGTGAAGGGGACGTCTGCTGCGCCGCAGTAATTTATACGTGAAGCACGTTCACGAATAAATCGCCGACAGCGCAGGATGTTATGACTGATGCTGTCGATGGTTAGCCCGCCTGTGAGGTTGTCTCCGATCCAGGCTCACCTGGTGTCGGGGCAGTTGCGGGGAGAGGGGGCACAGGTCAGAGATGGTTGGGTGACCCTCTTGCCCTGGGTCATTAGCCCCCCCGTTGTCCCTTCCTGGGGTTGCGGGGTGGTGGTGGCCCGGTGGTGGGGTGGGGGGTGGCGGGGTGGATGGTCCGGCGGCGGGCATTTTATATATATTAATATCTTGAGACTCGGTGGCAGATATAATTAAAAAGGCGCATCTTACGTAGAGGTTAATGGATGATGATGCTATAAGCGATCATTTTCAACAGGTTTTACTCTAGATAATTAAAATCGTCTGACAGTAATATGAACAGAGGCAAAGAGACGTTCTCAGAGTGAAGTGGTTAATGTAAAGATAATGATAATGTTTAAGTATATAACACATAAGTGAAAAGAGTATAGTTAAAATGAAATATACAGTAAAGCAAATGTTACCGAGCATTATTGAAATGAGTCTTCTGTCTCGAACTGGAACTCTGTGAACCCTTGAAGCTCCGAATCCCATCAGTCACCCTCTAACCGAGAAAGGGGAGGACGCAGGTGCTGTGTGTATATTAACTCAGTGATAGAATTACAGTGTGTAAACAGCTTCCCCGTCTTCTTGAGGTACAGAAGGGTAAGCGAGGATACTGTTCATTCGTTCTTTGATAGCTACGAGTTCTCTCTGCTGCGCCAAATCGTCTGTATTAATCTGAAAAAGTAAAGATGCGCTGTGGTGTTGATGTGGATGCGCTGGAGGGTGTTGGGAGAGGTACCTTGAGATGGTTTGGCCATGTGGAATGAAGACTGAGAGATTACCTATAGCTCTTCCACCTTAACTTGGCCCAGGTTTTCGTCCCTTTGTAGCTTATTTCATGTAGCTCAGTGGCAGGAAAATATAATACAGTACTACGGTTCTACGTACGTTCCTACCATAATGCTTGTTATTTATTTATTTATTTTACGCGTCATATTCTGGTATTCGTATTGCTACAGCTCAGAACTGAAGACAGAGACAGTAATATTAGGACAAGTTAGAGAGAAAGGAGTATAAGAGAGTGTATGTGAGTTAGGTGGAGAGACGAGTAGTGGGAGACCGAGAATAATGAGATGGAGGGATGCGGTGGAGAGGTATATGAACGATGCTGGTGTGAGTTGAAGGAGAGGCAGCCTGATGATGCATGACAGGGTAACATGGAGGCGGTTTGTTTGTGGTCACCCCTCCAGAGATTAGTTTTAGATATAAGAAAGAGCACCGAGATATAAATACATCCATAGTAGCGAGTCAATTGATTTTTCTTTTCTGTTGCTCTGTAAGGTCTTCTCTCAGCTTAACATAATCCTGAAGTTTTTCCTTGAATATATATCTTTATTGATATGAATGCATCCTTGATATATATGCAAGCTACTTCAATATTCAAGACACGCAGATTTGTGACTAAGGTAGGAACGCTATAAACCATGAAAGGGGCGCTAGAACCCTTGCCAATCTCACAAGAATGGGGATCATGTACTAGTGAGGCATTTCAAAAGTGTGTGTTGAGTACCCGAGCAATTTCCTCTTCATATGGTGCCCTCTCTACGTGATGCAATCTGGCCCGCAGGATCTCACCCGCCTCAGCTAAGGGAGGAGATAATTGAGGCTGCTTTCCCCAGTATTTTTATTTTATACCCCATTGCGATCAGGCATTCATTTTCTACTTAGATTAATCTCAGGAGTATGCAATGTTCCTTTCACTACCTTTGAATTTTCCTAACCTTTTCGACGAGATGCAATATTTATTTGCATAGAAGAGCAGAAAAAAGACGTCTAGCAGTAACAAGACAGGATTGACAATATTTTAGCATACCTACTAGGCTAAACAAGCGTATGTATTTTTTTAATTCATCACAACATAGTATTTACGTAAGTTAAAACCACATTTTCTCTTATCCTTTTATTTCTTAGTACGGTATCCTGCCAGTCCATTAAATTTAACAAAGATAAAACTTAAATCAGAGTGACTTTAGCATGAATGACGTACATGGTTGCATCCAGTTCATGTACTTTCTCTTTTAAAGCCTATACAATCTCAGCATACCCTCTGCAGCCGTTTCATCAACATTCTGAGAATTATCATTATTCTTATAACTATGATAGACAACGCAGATGAATTTTCCTCATGTACTCTCTCTGTATCCATTCATCCATCTACTCATTCACCCACCAACCCAACCATCCACCCATCCATCCATCCATCCATCCACCCACCCGTCCATCCACCCACCCATCCTTACATACATACTGTACATACTTATACAAATACACACACATAGACATGAAAAACTCTGCTTCACACCCATGATCTTTCGAGTCCAACACAGCCATCCATCGATTAATCCATCCAGCCATCCATCATCATCCACGTTCATCCGTCCACACAACTGCCCATCACTTCACCATCACAACCAGTATATTGTATACCGTTCAGTGACGCATACCCAACACTCTTATCTTTGCCTTGTGTTGGAAATTATGTAGGTAGATGATAGATAGATAGACACACACACACACACACACACACACACACGGTAAGGTACACTCATCAGTCTTCCTAGCATCATTTATCTTCTACATATTCTCAACGCTGTCCATTCCCATCTCGCGTTTGTGTGTGTGTGTGTGTAATTCACCGGGTCGGTCAGGATCACCTGATGGTCGTGATCGTCAGCTTTTACCCTCCCGGAAGGGAGCTGAGAGCTCATATAGTCCGATCTAAGGGCAAGGCTGTGACCTTCACACACGCACACACCCGTCCCCTTGCTCAAGGGGGACAGTAACCACCCGCTTCGTCAGTGAAACTTTTCGCAACCTGAGCGAGGCGCGAACTCCCGTCTACCAGATGGCAAGCGAGAACGTTACCACTGCACCAGCGAGCGGTGTTGTGTGTGTGTGTGTGTGTGTGTGTGTGTGTGTGTGAGAGAGAGAGAGAGAGAGAGAGAGAGAGAGAGAGAGAGAGAGAGAGAGAGACTTATTAGGTACTAGCATTTTTATCATTGGTATACTCTGTTCAGCTTTATCTAGGCGTAAAATTGCCATCTCTCCATCTTAAATTCTGAGATATAGCAATATATCAGCACTAGAATATGATGCTAGTCACGAAAACTTGCTGTGGAAAGGATGAAGGGGCTTAGTGCTACCTTGTTCTGGCACTGATCTACGGGAAATAGACTGCTAAAGGAAGAAAGCTGAGCCATGTTAAGGGGAATGAACTATATAACCTCTAATAACTTTGCCATCATAGTAGAATAGTCTTATAGAAGTACTCAAGAAGTTTTGGCAATACAGGTGCTTTCTTGTGTTTTCTGTGGACGGCTTGGTGTTATCGATGTCAGACTTATTTTTTCATTTCTTACTCCCACTGCCACACCCACGCCCACACCAGCAAACTGAGCCGTCCCATAAACAGACAATACCAGTTGGGTTTCCAGTGAAGTGCTATTCGGATGTCCCTCTCTTTATAGTTTTAGTTTCTCTGGCCAGATAACACTGAGCTTCTCCTCCCCAGGGTAACGTGTGAAGGTGCATCTGCAAGGACCAGTGACCGTCAAAGTTAAGTGATATTTATTCTCTCTTTAACTTGGCCTATAATTGACGCCTCTCCATCCTAAATACTGAGCAATGACAAGAGGTAACACTAGAGTATGATGCTAGTCATGAATAAGTGCCATGAAGAGGATATAGGATCAAGTTAAAGTGAATGAACTTGTTAATTTATATATCTGGCAAACTTCCTTCAGTTAATCAACCGTTGTTATTCTTTCGTCTGTAAAGCTCTAGTGTCACAGATTTTTCCCAACAGCCAGATGTGTGTTGTGTCAGAGGCATTTATAATTTTGTGTATCTGGGCTTCATTCGTCATTATTGTTGTACGCATTAATGGTGAGGGGGAGACCAAGGATGAGGTGGATGAGTGGAGTGTAGAGATATATGAAAGAGAAGTGTGTGAGCTTGGGGAAGGACAGCGTAATATAAGGGACAGGGTGACATGGAGGCGATTGGTTTGTGGCCACCCCTTACGGGATTAAGACGTGAGGCAACAGAAGAATAGACAGATAAATAGTTAGAATTTTCACCATATATTCAGTTCATTCACGCATCACTACATTCTTATAACCGTGATTTGGCTTTACACACAATATCACCCGTCATGACTCGCCATTTTCGTTAGATAAATACCGATAAATTCGTCTACAAACAATCTCATAATAAATATCGAAATAGATTATGTAATTTAGTTGGTTAATGGAGATTGTTTAATAATGTTTGGGTCCTAAATTTTCCCATAATTGTTTAAAATACCCGTGCGATATCTTTAATAAAATCCCTAAATCGATTCTGGCACCGAATTAGTCAAGGTATATCTTTAGCTAATCAGAAAATTAAGTGTTAACTAGAAAGGAAGAGACAGCATTAAATATATGGCAGAATAAAGCCTGACTACTAAATATCCTTTTACATCGTCGAGATAGTGTACTGTGTAATGACCACTACTAAAACCTACTCAGTCCTCACGTTTCTCCAGCTCATTGCATCTGCATCACGTCTGGCATTTTAACCTCTTCCTTTTCTAAAAATTTCTCCTGCTCCTTTCCTCCCCCGCGGTCAGGTAAGGTCAGAAGAAGCTGTATTGGTGCCAGCACATAAAGGCGTCCCTCTCCTGCACCATTGTTCAGTGTAATAATTGACAAAACCTGTCCTTTCCACAAGTCTTTCCAGAACATGACAACTTGCGTTTTTACCTCTCACTTTTCTACAATTTTCTCCTGCCCATCCACCCCAAGCGGTTATATAAGGTCATTAGAGGTCAGGATAGACACACAGGGGGCTTGAACTTTACGTGTGTGCAAGAGGGGTCATGTGGTTTTAAGGGAAAGGCAGATTTGCGAAGTTTTTAACACAATAGCACAAGTAGCGTGGAAGCGAAGGAGGAAGGGAATGGATGTTTGTAAGAGGGTGAAGGTTTTTGGAGAATAGAGAGAGACTGTAAGAGGGGATGAGGGAGAAAAGATCAAGGGGGATTTGAAAGTGGCTGGTGATTATTATTTTTAGTATTATTATTATTATTTTGTTGAGTTCGTAGGTCACACACACACACACACACACACACACACACACACACACACACACACACACACACACACACACACACACACACACACACACACTCTGGAGCCAAACACTTGTCATTCATTCCTCTGTATAAAATTCATTCACCCAGCTCGACTTAATGTCAGTTCCCTGACTTCCTTCTCCTCGTCCTCGTCCTCCTCCAGAAAGACACAAATATGCAGACAACTTTTTAACCACCCTCAAAGGTCAGCAACAATGTTTCTAATGGGCAAAGCTCTCAGCCTAATCAGGTTGGCAACATTGTTATCTCTGTAGTATATTTATCATTGCAAAAAATACGAGTTGGTGAAGTAGGTGGATAAGTGAGTTGAGAAGACGACTATCATGTTGGCTCAGTAACTGTCGCCGTGTAAGAGAGAAAGAGCGATATCAGCATGATAAATAGCTCGGCATTGTTATCTCCGCCAGCGAAGTTGGACGGAGGTTATGTATTCACCTATGTCTGTTTGTTGGTAAATCTCTTTGTCTGTTACGTACAAGGTATCTCAAATTTGTTTTCGAATTTCAAAAAAAAAAATGAATAGATGGACAGAGGTCCTAGGAAGAATGTACAAAATTATGACGTGGATTCGGATCCGGATACAGGAATAAATGATAAATTTTATCGGGGTCGTCGGAAGTGTGAGATCTCTGATATTTTGGTCACAAGGCAAAGTCAGTTTTGGGCTTGCCCTGAAGGCTTTACCTTTAGCCTATTATTTATTTTTTTTTTCAAACCCCGTAGGTTCCGTCATGATATGTCCATCAACCAGTCCACCAAATTTGGTTATAATGGGAACAAAAGACATTCGTTTTTTTCACGGCTGGAATTATTCCTTCAGTTGCCGTGAGAGTAGTTCCAGGTGTGAGATATCGAACAGTTTGATCTGATTTTAACGAAATTTGGTGGAGGTGTTGAGAGGTATCCCTTGAGAAAGCTAACATTTTTCATAACGGTAGGATACAAGATCAAAGTCACAGGGCCTATTGCGTTGAAACCTAGTATGTTTCGTCAGAATGGGGGTAGATTTGACTAGTAACCAAGGATGCGCATTCTTACCATATAACTAAGGCTTGGAATCATGACTTAGTATTCAAGTTGTGAGAGTAGCCCTGTTCCGTTAGATGTAAACGTACTGGTCATAGCCAGTACAACAGTAGCTAATGACATGTATTGTGAGGGAAGCGAGTGTCCCTTCACTGGGTCACTCACACTGGACGCTCACAAGGCTAGTGTTCCGCCAGACAATGCAGTCGAATTAGTCATGTGGCTTTGGCTGTCACCCTCATTCTTCAAGTATTATCTTCATTTGTCCTGTACTGTTCCTTGATTGAATGGCCGGTAAAGCGTTGTAGGTTTCGGTAAGCGGGATCATACGTCATTAGTAGGCTATTTTACCTCAACATCTTCCCAGATATTTGCCCCTCTAAAGCTTAATTCATGTAGCTCAGTAGCGGCAAAAGACAGTCCTGGGGCTCTACAGCTTTTCCACAGCACTTCTTTGTAACTAGGATCAGTGAAGAAGTAATGGAGGTTGTGCTGATGTGGATGTCATTGAAAGGATTAAGAGAAATACTGTGAGATGGTTTGGCCATGTGGAGAGGATAGAGAATGAGACGGTCTAAATGAGAGTGAGTGTGTGAGGTGAAGGAGGAGAGGAGGAGGAGGAGGAGAACAGGGATGAGATGGAGGGGTGGAGTGGAGTGATATATTATGAGAGAAGTGCGAGTTCTAGGAAGAGCAACCAATGGCAGAGGACAGGATGACTTGGAGGCGATTTGTTTATGGCCACCCCTTGAGGAATTAAGGAGTGTGGCAATAGATAGATAGATAGGTCAAGGTTTCCCATTAATCTGTTTTTAGAATTATTCAGTATGGAAAGAAGTTCATTTTAGGCAAATTATATAGAGCATAGTGGCTGTGTATTTGCTATTCCAGTGTTTACCTAGTGTTTTGTGTGTGTGTGTGTGTGTGTGTGTGTGTGTGTGTGTAATGATGATGATGAAGGTGGTGATGATGGCGAAGGTGATGATGATGAAGGTGAAGATGATGATAAGGAGTGGCAACGCTTGAATCCCCTTGTAAGACACTCAGTGATGCATGTTGTGAAAATGAGCGGGTTTTGTCTCATCTCATTATGCATAAACCCGGGTTCCTCAGTATTAAGTAATTCTATATAAGGCTTTCACACCTCGCCACTCGTACTTACTTCAACACCAGCCCGACCTCCACACTCACTGTCTGCAGTAGTCGCTTTCTCCTTTGCATCATCCTTCATCCTCTCTTCCTTTTTTGTCTTTCACCTCTTTTCCTTTTAATATTTCTCCTCCTTTATTTTTTATCTTTCTATTCTTTTCTCTCTCCGTCTGCATTTTCCTCTCTCTGCCTCATCCTTTTCCTCTTCCTAGCTTCGTCTCTTTCCCCCTTCTTTGAATAGGCTTTCATTCCCCCTGTCTGTCTATCCTGTCCTGCTCATCCATTCTCTCGTTCTTTCTTTTCTTCTCTTCCTGTCTTCATCTCACTCCTCTGAATAGCCTGTCCATCTGACTTCTCTGCCTTTACCTATCCAGCATCCCTTCTCTGTTGTTCTCTCTTCATTGCTCTTTTTATAATCTCTCATTTTGCCCTCTCATCCTCCAATTCTACGTCATTCTCTTTCATCTTCTTCTCATGCTGTCCTCATCTCCATTTTCCTGTTTCTGTTAACCTTTCCGTTCGACCTCTCTTCCTTCAGTTTTTTCCTTCCTCTTGTTTTAATCACCTTTCTTTTATTTTTTTTCTTCACTTATTTCTGTTAGTCTGCCAGCATTTATGTCTCTATCTTTCTTCACCTGATCCTTCACCTCTCTTTTCATCTCCCTTCTCTTCAGTTTTTTTTTTTCTGTTAGACTCTCAGCATTGTTATTTCCGCCACATCCTTCACCCCCTTCTGTAGTTCCACCTCTCTTTCCATCTATTTCTCTTGTTCAGACGTACCGGTATCTTAATTCTTAATTCGTGAGGAGGAAGGCAATATTTTTTGATGAACATGTATGGAACGTGTGTATCCCACGTTTTAAGATAATCAGCAGCGATAGAGATTGACCAAACGCGTTCCATTTTTCACAGGTGCTGCGATAATCATAAAGCACTGAAGTCCTCCCTTTTCCTCTGTAATTTTTGGTTTTATGCCTGTGATCTGTAGCCTGTTACACATCCTTTACCATTAAACCTCAACGTAATACGTTTCTCTTAGTGCTCTCTGCCTCCACCTCAGTCTCTTCGACACAAGTTGGAAAAGAGGCACGATGATGATTATGGTGCTGAATAGGATTAGCACTGACGGCCATTGTACAGTATCTGAGATTGTATGGCAACTACATTGGCGTATATGGGGGAGGGGGGCACTCGGCCATGACCCCTCCCCCCTCGCTTTGTCCCAGATCTAAATAAGTAACGGTATACAAAACATTTGTCCCTATGGCATAGGTCTCCATGAATTGGTTGGTGTAGAAACTATAAACTTCCCTTATCGATTGTTACAAAATGATGGTTGTAACTAACCAACAGCCTGCATTTCTGAAGAGAGGAAGGGTGTTTTTATTTGTCATACTCCTGGCAAGGAAGTTTGACAGTCGTTAGCTGGCATGAGCAGCCAGAGAAGAGAAACATCATACGCATTACGCAAATATATAATTCTTCTCTTTCTTCAATTACACGCTGTTATAAGCACCATTTGATCATAAGTATTAGTATATTACTTTCAATACTTTACCTAAGTAATCCCTAATACATTAAGTTTATTCTTGTATATTGGGAGTGGGACACTCCGTAATATATTATTCGTCAGTTTGGTCGTGTCCAGAACGTGTGAGTTTTGACTGGGAGTGTAGCGGTCTTTAGTCTGTGGATCCGATGTGAGGGGAAGGGACTACCGTCAGACGGATAGTGGTGTTCAGCTGTGGCTTGTGTAGTGAGGTTCGTTGTTCAGAATGTGTCAGGGCTCGGGCTTTGGCAAGCCAAGATACATAAGCTTCTTTATATTGTTTTGCAATTGAATATCAAATTAGTGCAATATATCCCACCTGAGGTCTCAAAATGCACCTAAAAATGCTTGATTTTCAAAAAATTTCCTGGAGGGGCTTACAGCGCCCCCCTAAATACCCCAGCTGTAGAAGCTGGCTTCGCTTGTCCCCAAATAATAATAATAATAAAAAAAAAAGGATTCACCCCTATGCCCACCCACCCTTTCCATGGACTTCCATACGCCACTGACATCTAGGCAGCATCACCCCAGTCTGAAAACAGCCACATCCACTCACCATACCCTTCCTGCCATCTGCATTCTCCTCACTGCTCACGTTTTGCAATTTATCATCATCATCGTCACTACTTTAGCGTCCTACTATTTCATCTTACCCCCGTCTTCTGTCACCCTGTTTATCATCATCACAATGATTTTCCCACACTTCACTATCATCACACCTGTCTTGGTCAGCTTCTACCTATCCGTACCCATCACCACCAAGCTTCATCACCATTTGAAAGTCTTCCATTATCTCCACCACGACCATCATCAGCACGAGCATCTCCGCGTATGTACACCATCACACACATTTCATGCTGTCACCTGTGTGTGTGTGTGTGTGTGTGTGTGTGTGTGTGTGTGTGTGGTAAACTTTTCGAGTAAAAACTGTTTAATTTCTTCTGCCCTTGGCTTCTTCCCTCCTCCACAGATCTCTAATATTTCTCACTCACTGCCCGTTCACACAGGCTCCCACGCTCCCCGTCCCTCCCTTAAAGGCTAACTGGTAGCATCTCAGGTAGTGCTAGTCGTGTCTCTGTTGTTCTCTCGCTTGTCTTTAGTGTTTTCCGAGTGACACTAATTGGTGTGGAGTCACGCGGGGTCCCAGTGTCTTAAGTTAATGTGGGGCTGACAACACTGGGGACATCTGTACTAATTTACGGTCTTCTCTTATTTGGCTGAAAATAATCTTGGACGGAGAACAGATTAGGGTGAACCTACAGTATCGCTTCCAGACACACAAGATAGCACTTGTACAACGCTCCACTTTCCACTCCAGTATCTGTCCCTCATCAAAGATTCATTTTCTACTCCTACTGCCACAACCACGCCCACATTAGCCAACTGAGCCATCCTCCCGACATACACAGGTACGTGAAGTTCTGGTGGAGCTCTATATATTGGTCATCTTGTACGAGTGTATCTTAACAAGTATATTCCTTTATTGACTATGGTGATGGGAGTGTTTTTTCATTGTAGCCTATTCAGTACAACTTTTTGTAGCTAGGAGAAAGCACGGCCACTTGTTAGGGAATTAGAGGTGAGTTTTGTGTTAGAGGTACAGAGAAAAACAGGAAGATTATTTAACATTTACCAGTAGACAAACACACCTTATGATAGTCTAAAAGTATTCATTCACAGAGGCGAATGTAAATGTTAGATGAAATTTCCTGTGTGTGTGTGTGTGTGTGTGTGTGTGTGTGTGTGTGTGTGTGTGTGTGTGTGTGTGTGTGTGTGTGTGTGTGTGTGTGTGTGTGTTGAATAAAAATTGACCAAACTGCAAGTCCACATCCGCAACCTTTAAAACACTCCATTTTATATGTAAATGAAGCCAAATCCAAACCTATAATCTGCATAGACTTACACACTCTCTCTCTCTCTCTCTCTCTCTCTCTCTCTCAGCATCCCAATACTCATTCTGGCTATCTTTCATCTGGCAAATGTGTAGCTGTGTTGCCTTAATTTGGCTTTCAGTGTGGGTTATGGTTTCCTGAGACTTGTAACAGCTAGCTAGATGAAGCAATGATCCCTCCTGGCTCTATATCTCATCATCTTAAGGTATTTTGATCATGGAACCCACAGTTTTAATTCAGAGTTTTGCTGATAAGGGACATGTACCTGTTTTGAAAGTGCATCTCTAAGTAACAAGAGATAAGGATACTCTTCACAAGCTGCCCATCTCTCGTATTCAGACCATTTGACGTGAACTGGTCTAGATTTGTTGGTCCAGACGTGTTGTTGGAACCGACCTTTGACCAGCAGTAGTGGTAGTAGTATTAATGGTGGTAGCAATAGTGGCAGCAGTAGTAGTAGTAATAGTGGTCGTTGTAGTTTGTTGTGTGTGTGTGTGCATGTGTAACGATGCCTTTGTACGTTCGTGTCTATATGCGAACGTGTATGTATGTGTGCATGTACGTGTATGTGTATGGTGGGGAGGAAGGTTGCGTGTGTGTGTCTTGGTAAAGCAATTTTGTGTCGGCAAGTTTTTTCCAAAGTCATGCCAACAGAGGAAGGTGTTGGCGTGTGGCGGTGTGGCGAGGAGACGAAGGGTTAATTGAGAATATGGAGGAGCAAGTAATGTTTTATGGCTTGTTATATAAGTGCTTCTTAACGCCTGCGGACTGGCAACTTAACTTCTATCTGTCTGTCACTGTCTGTCTTTTTTTTTTTCGAGGTAATCCACCCCCATAGGAGGAGGTGTTAATGGAGATGGAGGAAGAAGAAACGTTTTATGGAGAAGTTGGAGGAAGAAGAAACGTTTTTGTGGGGATATTACATTAGAGCTTCTTAGATACTTCAGATTTAACTCTCTGTCTGTCAGTTATGTTATTAAAATACTTCTACTACTACTATCGACAAGGTTTGTTTGTCACGTAGAAGACAAGGTAATTATATAACACCCAGAATAAATCAGTCAGGAAAATATACTATGAACCTGGAAGTGCTTTAGCCTTGGTTAGCGGTAAGGTACACTGCCATCTGTCATTGCCAGCATCATTTATCTCCTACATATTCTCAACGCCTTCATCTCAAGCATCATTCATTTGCTTCACATCGTCATCTGTCTTTCCACACAGCACTGTTCAAGTCACTCACCACAGCTGTTTAGTGTCTGTCTATCTCTTACTTGAGCATTAGCTAAATGGATACTGCAATTTATTATCTTTTATGTGTACTTGTTCTTACACACACACACACACACACACACACACACACACACATTCTCTCTCTCTCTCTCTCTCTCTCTCTCTCTCTCTCTCTCCATCTATCTATCTCAAATATTGTGTGTCTCTGTCAGCCTGTCTTTTCACCTATATCCATCTCTCTAAAATAAAATCTTAGTTGAAATGGCCAACGAAGCCAGGAAAAATGTATGTAAGAAAACCGAGTGGTAAATTAAACACGCTTAAAGAGACGCCAAAAAAATAACGAGAAATACACAGCTGGGAAAAAGGGAGGGATGTCAGCAGCATAGAGTTACCCAAACGATGAAACGTGGGGAAGGAAACATGCATCAACACTCCAGTGCTCCAGGCTCCCTTGACACACTTGCAGCTGAGTTAATAGCCTGGTGTAAATAGCAACAGTATACTAGCGTTGCCTCTGTGCTCGAGAAGGATTGGCTGTTGGATGGATTAATGTCACAGTGGAATGAGTACCGTAACTATTTTTTAAATGTATCGCTGCAGACTATACAGCCAGAGCCTCTACCAGCTTACTCTCTCTCAGTTCCAAAACATTAGACATGACTATCCTAAACCTTCTTATTCTGCCTATACTCTTTTTTATGCAAGGAAGAAGGAACCAAAGGCTAGAAGCACGTTAAGATTGTTCCATGAGGGAAAAAAGGAAAGAATTCAGAATCCGTTCATTTCGATAAACCTGGACACTGCATTTAAAACACTGGAGGTCATAGGCAGAGGGATATCAAGACAGAGGGAGAAAAGTCCTGAGTCTAACTTGTTCTAAAACTGCAATATCAGCTTTAATTCTACGGCCTTCTCTCTCCCCAGACTTAGGCTCAAATAATTCCAAAATGCTAAAGAGATATGAATCCTAAGATGTTTTCTGTGTTTCTCCTCCACAAGTTTGTCTTCAGTCACAATGAATCAGATATATTATGGACTGTCATGCTGGGGAGTGTGTGTGTGTGTGTGTGTGTGTGTGTGTGTGTGTGTGTGTGTGTGTTTATTATATCTTTTGTCTTCGGTGTATATGTGCATTTCTGTCCGTCTGCCTCTCTCTCTCTCTCTCTCTCTCTCTCTCTCTCTCTCTCTCTCTCTCTCTCTCTCTCTCTCTCACCTAACCTGTCCACCAACTTCATCAGTTTTCATTCTTATGCAGTGGAAAATAAATGACGCAGATAATGGTGTTAAGAACCTAATTAGGCAGAGTGTGTAGGTGATTAGAATAACTGATGCTGACCTGTTAAGATAATTAGGAAGGTGTGTAGATAGTGTGTGTTTTTAAGAGTGAGAGAGATGTAAAGATGAAGGATTTTTTGAGGTAACAGAGGCAGATGACTCGTAAATGAATACACACATGCTCACGTACAGCCAGACACTGAACACACACACACACACACACACACACACACACACACACACACACACACACACACTTTAATATATGACACCATATATAGCAACACTATAACCCTATACCCTCATGTATCAATATGCATAATGAATACTAGATAACGTAATAGCTATACTCCCTTCACCTTAACTTGGCCCATATTTCGTCCTTATGCAGTTTATTTCACGTAGTTCAGTGGCGAAATAAGACAGTACGGCTCTGCATCCTTGACTTAGCACTTCTTCGTGACTGGCATAAAATCTAGTTTTAATCTTCAGTCACAGCTCAACATTGAAGATGGAGAGATGGCAATTTTAGGCCCTTAGAGTGGTGGCGATCATCATCCACTCACTTGATGTAGTGCTGCCTACTTCTTCCTTAGCCTTTATCATTCTTTTTCTGTGCCTGCCCTCCTCTCTTCCTATATCTCCCATCTTTCCTGTCACTTCTTATTGCTCTTCTATCCTTTACAGGTGGCTTTACATTGAGTGACAAGCCAAATGGTTTCCTGTAAGCCAAGAAACCATTTACAACGCTGGGTGGTAACCATATAACCAACCCATACGTGCTCCCTACGTGTCAAGTGGGTTGGTGGAGGGTTAGTGCCCCTCCCCGTAAAACCAATAACTCAGAGTCAAATGGCCACCCCTTATGGGATTATGGCGTCTGGCAATAGATAGATAGATAGAGTGTAAAGAGTATACACGTCTATCTAAATTAAGGTGTGGGAGAAGGTAGCATTGAAATTTTAAGAGTGTGAGGAGACTTGAAATTGCTCTAAGTGTGGTTAATTCCTAGCTGCTTATTAAATGAGAGTGAGATAGGCTTTATTAACGCGTAAACTTCAAAGACAGGCAAAAGCAAGGTATCTCTATTAGCTCCAGGACTTGCTGATTCTTTATTGGTTGTCATTTTTTTTTTTTTTTTTATGCTTTGAAATTTAGTCTTGCTTTGCTTAAGGTTTCATCCCCATCTCGTGTGGTGTTTATGGAGGTTGATTACTTACCAGGTGTAGCGGCGCGAAAGGTAAATGGCGAGTTGTAACTAATTGTCTGTAAAGGCGATCGTGTAGTCAGGCCAGAACTGAAGAAGGTTGATGTAGATGGAGACTGACATAATTAGTATACGCAGATGATACAGCAGGAGTTATGCAGAATACAATAACTGTAACCCTGTATGGCTGACCACAGCTGAAGGGCCTCTTCCACCTGCAGTCCACCGGATTCACGTTCAGATGAGCCTAGGTTTGCAACTACTATAGTCGCGGCGCACGACTCTGAGGTTGTCATTATCGTACCCTGGCAACCTACCATTCAAAAGTGCGTTAGTTTTCTTGTCATATTATTCACGAATCATATTATTAGGCACGAATATATTATACACGAATATTAATATACAGGAATATATTATACACGAATCACATGTGCCTCATATTATAAACGAAATCAGACGCACTTTTGAATGGTAGGTTGCCAGGGCACGATGCTAACAACCTCAGAGTCGCGCGCCACGACTATAATAGCAAGATTAAAACAAAAGTCGTAGTTCTGTAACAGCATTTGCAGCCGCGGGTTCATGTGAAACGTGTATCCGATGGAGAGCAGGCTGAAGTTGCCCTCCTTCTACGGTGCACCATCCTTCTTTCAAAGGGAATAGGGATGGTGTTGAGGGACGTTTGCATGACCGGGCAGCTCCACCGCCCAGTTATATCGGTGCCATCACATGAAGGTGTCCTCCACACATGAACTCTTGCTTCCACGAGCCGTCCAGGAGCGTTGGTATAATGAAGAGCGTCATATATTTCTACGTCTGACAGTTAGATAATCCACCGGGGGCCACAGTCATCGTAAAAAATGGCTGATGAAGTTGCGGGCTGGCACTAATATGCATTTTACTAGGATTAGCCTACTGAACAAGTTTCTCGTCCAGCCCCGTAAGCTTTGAAAACAGTCCAGAGGGGTCACTTGTATGAGCTAATGATGCAACCTCCACCTGCACCCGTCCACACCAGCAAGCATTTGGTATGGACGCGACTATCAATAACCAGCTTAGGTAATAGATATTCAGCCACTATGTTAGACTGAATGACCTGGAATGAAGAAGTAAAATGAATAATATTTTTTAGTGTAGTGACAGGATAGAAGCCAATAAATAATGGGTATAAACAATGTCCATATATCAGCCGAGTTGGATACCAGCCAGCCAGACAAGACGGAGGAAGAGAGAGTGGGTGGGCATGAATGGGTAGATTTGTGTGTGTGTGTGTGTGTGTGTGTGTGTGTGTGTGTGTGTGTGTGTGAAGCTGAAGTTGAGTCTGTAAGCATCCTTAATGTTTCCTCTTGTTCTTCCGTCCTCTCATTCCTTCTTCTCTTTCCTTTTCCTACCTCGCTCTGCTTCTTTCCCTAGTCCTCCCCTATCTTTTTCTTTGTCACATCTCCCTCTTCCATCTCGTCTTTCACGCTTCCCCTTCCTCGTCGTCTTTTCTCTTCCCTTAATTCCTCCTCCTCCTACTTTCTCCTCCCCTCCCTTCCTTCGTTTCCTCAGCATCTTATGTCTTACTCTTCCTTATTACTCATCCTTACTCAGTCTGTCTTATAGGTATCTTCCCTCCTCCACTTCCAGCTTCCTGTCTCTCCCTGTTCCTTTTCCTCCTCCTCCTCTTCTCCCTCGCTCCTTCTCATTCCTCCCCTTCTTTCTTCCTCTCCCTCTCCCTCCTCTCCCTCCTTTCCCCTCTCTCTCCTTCCTTCTTCCTCCAACCTCCCTTCCTCCTCCCATCTACAATCACCAGAGCATCCTACCTTACTGCCCAATTCGACCCTAGCGTGTTACAGGCTCGTTACATAAAGGTTCATATAAGGAGAACTCTCGCGGCCTTGCTGTCTCCGCCTTGTACGGGTTTAGAGCCACTTTCCTCAATGCTTCCGACTCTGAGCATAGGTTAGATGGTCTGTTCCCTGAGGCCTCGCAGTTCTATGTATCAAACGACCACGTATCATCGTTTAGGTGCGAATTCACAATGAAGTTCCTTTTTGAGCTATATATACGTGTGAAGAATGCGATGGCTGTAGCTCGTTTTTCTCTCTCTGTCTCTCTGTCACACACACACACACACACACACACACACACACACACACACACACACACACACCTGCAATATCTTAACACTGGACTAAAGACTGTTCCTTGCCCTGGACTCTCTTGGACCTTCGCTGCGCCACACAAGACCAGCTAATTAATCATGTGGCTTTGGCTGTCCTGCTCCTTGGCTTGGTATTATCTTCATTTGTCCTGTATTGTTACCTGATTGAGAGGTCGATATGGATGTGGTTTAAATCTCTCTGAATCCAGCGAAGGAGTCAGAGCCAAGAGTGAGAGCAGAGGAAAAGAGTTACTAGAAGACTCTGGAGTTAATTGAAGAGGCAGACAAATGAGAAAATAAAGGAAGGTTGTGGTGTTAAAATGTGATTAAGAGAAATACTTTAAGATGGTTTGGCCCTGTGGAGAGGATGGACAATGTGAGCCTGGCATGAAGAGTGTATGAGAGTAAAGTGGAGGGGGAGAGGAGGAGACGGAGACCATGAATGAGATGGAGGGATGGACAGATATATGAAAAAGACGTTTGAGTTGGAGGGAGGACAGCCAAATAACAGAGAACAGGGCGATGTGGAGGCGATTTACTTGTGGCCACCCCTTACGGGTATAAGGCGTCTGGCAAAAGATAGATAAATAGATAGATGGGTACCGGGCGAAAATCCAGCTCGAGAGGCAGGTGTGATAATTGCAGACGTTATCTGTACAGAGTTCAGTCCAGTTCTCAGTAATATGATAAAGCAACTTTTGTGTACTAATGAGAGGGGGGGAACTGTGTGTGTGTGTGTGTGAGAGAGAGAGAGAGAGAGAGAGAGAGAGAGAGAGCTGTAACAATAAACACTAGAATATGGTGCTAGTCATGAAGAAGTGGTATGAACAGTCGTAGCATCCATTTTCTACCACTGAGTTACGTGAAATAGGCTGCGAAGGGACGAAAACCTGGGCCAGGTTAAGGTAAAATGAGTATAGCAACTGGATGGGATGACATTTATGGGTCATCGTGGATAATATACTAATAGATTTTGCTTTTTACTTATCCTCACGATATATTTCCCCGAGATAACTAATTAACCCAGCAGTCGTCTTCCATCCATCATGCCAATCCTTTTTTCTCAGTAATACAGGGTGGACCGTGAATAGCGCTTCACTAGAAACTCATATGGTAAGACATAGTCTTTCTTTAGCTACTGTTTCAAGTCACCGTAGCCACGTTCACAGTAATGCCAGAGGTCATCTCACACACTTCACCTCCGTCCTAGTTATAAAGCTCTTGTCTCCACCCCTCGCTCTCAGCCCCTCCTGCCTACCTCTCACCTCAGTGCCACTTTCGCCTTCCTTCCTCCACACAGTGAGGTGGTGGAATGATGGGGCGTGGCTTCGTGGTGGAGTAGGGCGGAGTCATGTAGGTGGATGGAGTGTATTGCCGTCCTGGAGGGGAGGCGGTGGCTGAGTTGAAACATTGGTCTTGTGTCCCAGTGATACGGGTTCGAATCCTGGCTGGGGCAGTGAACAGTTTGGAGAGTTTGAATTTCGCTAAAGTAGCCATTACTGATCTACCATAAGTCCTGCTGAGACATCTTAAAAATACCCCCATAACACCACTACACCAGTCTTTCAGGAGACAGCTCTAGCTTGTGTTCAGTACTGACGGTGGGTGTTAGCGCCGGAGTGGTGACATGTGGAAGGGTGTGATACGTAGAACTCCTGGACCTAAGGGAACAGGCTGTTAAAACTTATGGCCAGAGTCAAACACATTAAAACACAAATGCACATACACACACACACACACACACACACACACACACACACACACACACACACACACACACACACACACACACACACACACACACACACACACACACACACACACACACACACACACATACAAATTCTCAAATGAATCCCTTAACTATGTTTTAAACCAAGCTAGCCAGACAGTTTTTTTTTTTTTTTTTAACTTGGGCAGGATTTCTATACCTTTTTACAGTAACTTGGCCTTAAATTGCTGTCGCTTCATCTTGAATGCTGAGTTGTAGCAATAGATGAAAAATGAATATGATGCTAGTCACGAAGAAGTGCAATGGAAAGGATGTAGTGCCACAGTATTGTCTTTTTCCATCATTGAGCTATGTGAAGGAAGCTGCAAATAGAGAGAGAGAGAGAGAGAGAGAGAGAGAGAGAGAGAGAGTCAAATCATGGAAAGTAACCGTAAAAGGCAATTAGTGCAAAGAAAGTGTTAGGAGGGCAGGAGGCGGAGGGGAGGCGAGGAGGTCAGGGGTGAAGAGGTGAATCAGAGTTGCCTGGTGATGGGATAATTACAGTAATCATCGGTTAATTTCTATGTTGTTTGCCAGCTCACTCACCTCACCTTCAAGCATTATCTGAAGGCTCTGGTGAGGAGGGGTACAGGTGGCATGCAGTCATGAGTCATATTTCACCGATATTGCTCTGCCGGCATTGTGTTCTGCCTTCCGTATTTCTCTTTCCTCTTTGAACGAGAGAGAGAGAGAGAGAGAGAGAGAGAGAGAGAGATCATGGAGAGTCTGCTGTGATTTATAGGATACTTGGAGTAATAGATAACCGAGGTAGGAGAAAAACAAAGGAGTTAGAAGAGGAACGAGAAGTAAATACTTTTGAAATACTGCAAATATACGGTATCTGTGTTAGTAATAATTACAGTGTTTTATGTGTCTGATTTCACTCTATCTCAGTTGTTCATATGACAGAATTACAGCCACATACTAACATTAGCTATATTATGGATTTCATGCAATTCCGAGTAGACATGGGTTCAGGTCAGGCCGAAACTCCATCTTCGCAGTAAACCCAATTAGAGAGAACTAAGAGTAAGGGTTTGGCAGATTTGTGCTGCACCAGATAATAAAACTGGCTTCTTCCCCGACTGTGTCCAATCAAGCCTGGAATCATAATTGCCGAAGGCACTTGGTGTGTGGCTTATAGGAAGAGATAATGAAGTTGGTGCAATAATCCAAAATTTCCCATTAGTGTGTGAAGGCAGTATATATATCCTAGCTTACTGGCAGGGTGTATGTGGCTACTAGGCTAATAGTGTGCTTGTGTCTGCCATTAGTGTGTGAAGGCAGTATATATATCCTAGCTTACTGGCAGGGTGTATGTGGCTACTAGGCTAATAGTGTGCTTGTGTCTGCCATTAGTGTGTGAAGGCAGTATATATATCCTAGCTTACTGGCAGGGTGTATGGCTACTAGGCTAATAGTGTGCTTGTGTCTGCCATTAGTGTGTGAAGGCAGTATATATATCCTAGCTTACTGGCAGGGTGTATGTGGCTACTAGGCTAATAGTGTGCTTGTGTCTGCCATTAGTGTGTGAAGGCAGTATATATATCCTAGCTTACTGGCAGGATGTAGTGGCTACTAGGCTAATAGTGTGCTTGTGTCTGCCATTAGTGTGTGAAGGCAGTATATATATCCCAGCTTACTGGCAGGATGTATGTGGCTACTAGGCTAATAGTGTGCTTGTCTGCCATTAGTGTGTGAAGGCAAAGTGCACTGCATACTGCAGGCAGGGAGGGAGAGCAGATGAAGTCGATGCAGTACTGAAAACCCTCCTTGGCTTCAGAGTGTGTGAAAGGCAATATGTACGTACCGGTATATCCCAGCTGACAGGCAGGGGGAGTGTGGGGCTACCAACCTAAGTTACAACTCAAGTGTCAACTTAAGTCCCAACTCACGAGTCAACTTAAGTCCCAACTCAAGCGCCAACTTATGTTGCGGTTCAAGTGCCAACATTAATCCAAACTCAAATGAATGCTTAAATTCCAACTCAAGTGCCAACTTAGGTTTCAGCTCAAGTGCCAACTTAGGTCCCAACTCAAGCAACAACTTAAGTCCCAACTCAAATGCCAACCAAAGTCTCGAATCAAGCGCCAACCTAAGTGTCAACTCAAGGGGAAACTTAAGTCCCAACTCAAGTGCCAGCTTAAGTCCCAACTCAGGTGTCAACCTAAGTCACAACTCAAGTGACAGCATACAAACTCAAGTGCCAACTTAGGTCCCAACTCAGACGTCAACATAAGTCACAACATAAACGAAAAATTTAGCCTCAAGTGCCAGCCTAAGTCTCACTCAAGCACCAACTTAATCTCAACCTTAGGGCCAGCTTAGGTCCCAATTTAAGCACCAAATTAAGACCAAACTCTAGCATCAACTTAAGTCCCAACTCAAGCGCCAAATTAAGTCCAAACTCAAGTGCCAACTTAAGTCCAAACTCAAGTCCCAGCGTAGGCTACAACTCAGCTGCCAACGTAAGTGCCAACTCAAGAGCTAACTTAAGCACCAACTCAAGCGTCAACTTATGTCGCACCTCAAGCGCGAACATAAGTCCAAATTCTAAGGGCAACTCAAATGCCAACTCAAACGCCAACTTAGGTCCGAACTCAAGCGCCAACTTAGGTACCAACTCAAATGACAACCTTACTGCCAACTCGAGTGCCAAATAAAGTGTCAGCTCAAGTGCCAACTCGTGCCAACTCAAGTGTCAAGTGTCAACTCAAGTGCCAACTCTAATCCCAACTCCCATTGTTCCAGCTTCTTTTGTTTTCATTTAGGCCAAGGTGAAGGTAGGGTACTATATGTGGCCAATGGGGAGGGTAAATGGCAAAGAGAAATGTGTTTGGGGAGAGAAAGGGAAGATTTAGGGGAGATATAAGGAGAGAGAGAGACTTGCTACGTAATGGGAAATATTTTAGGGGCAATAGAGTGAATCTTTAGGGAAATTTAGGGACGTAGAGAAGTGTCATAGGGGAAATACAGGGATATATTGCAGATACTTAAGAAATAAGAGGGGAAATGGAAAGGAATTAAATGCAAACTAAATCGCCAAAGAAGAGCTGCTAGGGAGGTCTCTCTCTCTCTCTCTCTCTCTCTCTCTCTCTCTCTCTCTCACACACACACACACACACACACACACACACACACACACACACACACACACACACACACACACACACACACACACACACACACACACACACACACACACACACACAAGTAGACCAATTTCCACCCTATAAGAATGATATCAAATTACATACTTGAAACAGAGAGCAATCAGATTTTACAATTCTGTCTCCTGTGTACCAATTTGTCAGGGAGAGAAAAAAGAAAAGGAGAGAGAGAGAGAGAGAGAGAGAGAGAGAGAGAGAGAGAGAGAGAGAGAGAGAGAGAGAGAGAGAGCACCGTCATCCATTGGTACCGTAATCACAAAATCATCTCACCCGCTCACCTTCCCATGTTATATAAAGTCACCCTCTTTGTATAAATAATTTTCTTATGATCAGTTATTGCATTTTTTTAATGATTTCTTCGTATCATCGCTCTTTCCTTTATATTCTTTTCCCTGTTCCTGTCTTTCTGTGTCTGTCTGTCCAGTGGTTTTCTGTGTGTCTGTCTGTGTATCTGTCGACTTATGTGGCTGTGTATGTATATTTATTTATCTATGTATCTGTGTATTATGAATATTTATTTATTTGTCTTTCTATCCATCTACTGTATACTGTATACAGGTATACCTATATTTATTGTCGCATTCATATTCTGTTCATATTCGGTGTTTCTCTCTGACTGTTCTTGTTTTTAATAGATGTTACTGTTTTGTGTGTGTGTGTGTGTGTGTGTGTGTGTGTGTGTGTGTGTGTGTGTGTGTGTGTGTGTGTGTGTGTGTTATTGATCTGCCTCGTTCGTGTTGGTCTCTCCTTGTAGGCTGAACCCCATCTTTCATTGGGGAGAAAAGGTCAGATGATTATGATTATGATGATGATGATGACGGCTACATTGCTTCTGAAGACTAGTTCAACTATTTACATCATGGTTAGCTTATGTAGTGGATATTGCAGGTGGTTACGTTGGTAGTTAAGCTTTTTTGCTCTTTCAGTTTCCCTCCATTCACTGACACAACACTTTGAGTTACTGTTCTCCCTCCACAACCATTCCTTCACTCTTACTTACATTTCCACTGAGTTCTCGCCACTAACAGACATGCACAGACCTCATTTGCAGTCCACAAACATTCCCTTCACTATTAGCAAGCAACACAGCATCATTTGCATATATATCGACTCTGAAATACTCCACCCATCGTTATACACAACCAGTTCCACTCATCTCCGCAACTCTTGTTTTAATCCCTTCACTACAGGGATGTTTTTTTTTTTCCAGTTTACCATCTTGATTATATTTAAGGTAGGAAGAACCCCTCATACTGATTGGATTAATGAAGGTAGCGGTAGTAGGGAATGACCACTAATTTCTCTCCTATTCTTCCTCTTATATACAGGTTGTTGTCGCCACTGTTACTGATGTATTTGGATTTAACTTGGCACATATTCTCGCCCCTTTGCAACTTAATTCACGTAGCTCAGTGCCAGAAAAAGAATGCTGCGTCTCTGCATCCTTGCCAAAGCACTTCTTCGTGACTAGCATCATATTCTTGCGATAACCTATTGTTCCATTCAGCATTGAAGTTGGACAGATGGAAGTTTTTGGGTCATGTTAGAGTAGGAAGAGTATAGTGAGGGTAAGACTGCGACGTAGCAAAAATAGGTCATCTTTCTTAATAAGTTACGTGTATTCGGTAGGCACAGATCTGAACCCTCTTTCATTTTACACCCTACATTTCCTCCACCATTACTTTTGTGTAGTGCTTTGGTTGGGTGTTGTTCCCTGCCTAGTTGTGGTCGTTTGCGCTGTGGTAGGGGTCGTCCTTTGCCTACTGGGGTCGTTTGTGCTCTGGTAGGGGACGTCAGAGTGGGGGTCGTGTTTGCTCTGGTAGGGGACGTCAGAGTGGGGGTCGTGTTTGCTCTGGTAGGGGACGTCAGAGTGGGGGTCGTGTTTGCTCTGGTAGGGGACGTCAGAGTGGGGGTCGTGTTTGCTTTGGTAGAGGGTCTGGAAAGGGGGGTTGTTCCTTGCCTATTGAGGGTCGTGTGTGCTCTGGTAGGGGGTCGTCCTTTGCCTACTGGGGTCGTGTGTGCTCTGGCATGGAGTCATCAAACTGGGGGCCCTGTGTACTGGAAGAGGGGGTCGTTCTTGCCTACTAGGGGTCGTACTGTTCATTCTAGTGGTCGTACGTGTCCTGAATTCTAATGACTCTCTTGCTGTCTGGCAAATGAACTCGCTCACACTTGACTAAACCCACTTGACTTTACTTTCCATTGTCTTGATAATACTCAGTTTTATTCATGTCTTTATATACCTGTATGTACAGTATATTGATGGTGTTAGAATTATCTTTGGTTCAGGGAGACAGGAGCTGCCTCTCTCTCTCTCTCTCTCTCTCTCTCTCTCTCTCTCTCTCACACACACACACACACACACACACACACACACACACACACACACACACACACACTCGTTTTAGGAGGTAGAGAGAAAGAAATTTATGCAGGCCTTGGAGAGCTAAGTTTCATCTTACTAATGAAGCTTCCAATTTAAAACCTGCTAAGCAAGGAAATCAGATAAGGTCAAAGTTATGGCAATATTATTGACCAAATCTCTTCAACGGGCGACATATCAGTGACTTTCAGTGTCTTTCTTGTTGACGAGACTGTACTTCTTTAACTCTAACTTGACACAGATTTTCGTCCTTTTGCAGCTTAATTCACATAGTCCATTTGCAGCAAAAGACAATAATACGGTTCTACGTCCTTTGCATAGCATTTCTACGTGACAGGCATAATATTCTAGTGCTACTGTATCCCTACAACGCAACATTCAGGATGGAGAGTATGGAATTTTAAGCTAAGCTAGTTTAAAAGGAGTGTATTATGTCTTCAGTACTTTCTCAACCCTTTGGGAGTAAGAGTTTGGTAGTGCAGGTGGCCTGTGTACTGATTGTGGGTATAATGTCACTCACTCATGGCAGGAACAACACTAGCAGTCTATTCAGATGATTTGTTCAGCTGGTAGTGAGTTATAGGAGCCTAGGATTGGTAAGAACGTTGCCTGTCCGTCTTTCAACTTTCTCAGATGTGAGAGTTGTTGTTGCTGTTGTTTAACCCAGGTCTGTCTGACCAAACACTCCCGTGGACCACAGGTAAACAACTGCTTTTGTGGGGCCCTCTTACAGGTATAGTACCATACGAGGTACAGACACCATGTAGGGATCCGGTACCGCTTTGTATACAGCGCCTAACCAGGATCGAACCAGGGCCCTTCCCCACGGCAGTGGGCAGGGAAATATGAGGAAGTTTGGGTCCAGGGTAGACGCTACAGCTGCTTCGCTCCACCCAGGATACACAATGCCACCACGTGTAGGCTTCTCGTCAGCGTCGCATGTGAGAGTAAAAGTTGGCAGGGCAGGTGCCTGATGCTGAGGTGGATGTTGTTTGAGAGGGAAGCGGGCGGACGGGCTGAAGGACTATCTGATTTATATCATACGAGACAGGTGGCAGGGGAGGCTGAGGCAGAGAAAGTTAAAGATATGGAGGTGAGGCACAGTTAGCCCTGAACTTTTCTACCCACATGTCTGTCTGTGTACCAGTCTGCAGCCTGTTTCATATGAATGGGCTTGAAATATGAACTTCCAGGAATATCTGTCTCTATATAATTGACTTTTCCCACGAAACATACCACACACGTTTACATGCCCTCACTTCTCTGTCTCCACCGAACCTAGTATTAAATCTCCAAGCACAACTGGGTTAGAGTCCAAAGTTATGTGTTGTAGATCAAGTTTTGCCAGTTAAAATGAAGAGAGAAACCTGTACTTTACACAGGAAAAGTCATCCAATATATATATTACCATTATGCCTAGTGGTGATATATTGGATGATTTTTCCTGTGTAAAGTACAGGTTTCTCTCATCATTCTGACTTGCCATAAGTGCTTGGGATAGATTAAAAGCATCTACTTGCCCGAGTGCCAGGGGGTTATCTCATCCTCTCCATGCCCACAGTGGGGGCGGAGGGGCATTGGTTACAAGATTGTGACAATGTGAGACAACTTTTACCTGGTCGTGGTGTAGTGGTTTGCTGCCTTGCTCTCACCTGAGAGTCCTGGGTTCGATTCCCGGCATAGTGGTAATTTATTAGATGATTTTGCCAGTTAATTTCCCCATCATGGGGTGGGTAGCAACGGGAACCAGAATATCCTGTCAGATGAATAGGTTTCGATTCATTCTTCATGCAAATATTTAAGCTACCTGATTCTATGGGTAAAATGCAAATAGCAGTGGGCTGTGGTCCCAAATAGTCTGAGATCCAAACCAGGCAGGGGCAAGGAACAGTTTGTGGGTATGAAAACAAAGGAGTCTTATATGACCTTCCAACAAACTGCAGGACATAAGAAAAACAAATCCCTACCATGACCATCACATTAATCATGAATGTAAAAAATCATGGATCATTTCTGCCAGTGAGAGTTTCATTTATCATAATATTCAGGAAGAATTTTATTGAACTTCCTGATTACTTTTCCATTTCACTTGAAACATGAATAGCCAACATATACTTTCTTCTTATTGTTAGTTAGGCTTCATTTTTTGCTTAAAGATCAGAGAGGCTGTGTGGAATGTAGACTGGTGAGACGCGATAATATGTTTGGGACGTCATTATACCTCATTGTGATCCTGTCTGCCTACTTGACCCAGTGACCTCTCTCTCTCTCTCTCTCTCTCTCTCTCTCTCTCTCTCTCTCTCTCTCTCTCTCTCTCTCCCTCTCTCTCTCTCTCTCTCTCTCTCTCCCTCCCTCCCTCCCCCAATTACAGTTCTTCTGCACACTCATCATTTTCTGTCTACCATCGTCCCAGTTGTCTAATATCTCTAAATCAATTCCTCCCTTTCATTCATACCAAATCTAAACATATAAACGAGGAACACATGCAAGGACATATTTTTACACCCAGTCACTCTCTCCACAACCAAGAATTCCACAGGCCTCCCAAGATGTCATTCTCTATCAGACAGTAGGCTTTTTCCTCATCTTGACGTCTCTCTCTTGTCACTAAAATCTTCACCCATTCTTATAACTGTCGCTCTAGAATGGACGAGGGAACAGATTGGGATGGTTTGGGGTGTACTGAGAGGCTGCTGGCTATGTGGCATGGGAAGCATCGTTGCACCTGTTCATCAGCTGTTTATTCTGCTTATTATACCTTAGCTTTCTCCTATGTTATTTAGAATGTTTTTTTTATATCGACACACACACACACACACACACACACACACACACACACACACACACACACACACACACATCAATATCTAAAAATATGTCAGTCTTTCTGTATCTGTCTGTTTGTCTGTCTGTCTATCTGTCCTTCATTAACTTAATTCAGTGCATGAAGTCTCGGGTCAGCCTTCAGTGCAGTATTCATGATGAACATAACACGGTCGCCGGGAGAATGTGTGACCAGCTAATTAACTTTACTCTTGCGTTCAGCCTCTTGCAAAGTCTCTCCTGTTTTCTCTCAGAGGCTAACTATATGTCATCTCAGAGCCTTGTGGTCGTGTCTCTGCAGCTCTCTCACACGTGTCTAGTGCTCTCTGGCTGACACTAATAACTATATGTCATCTCAGAGTCTGGTGGTCGTGTCTCTGCAGCTCTCTCACACGTGTTTAGTGCTCTCTGGCTGACACTAATAATTATATGTCATCTCAGAGCCTGGTGGTCGTGTGTCTGCAGCTCTCTCACACGTGTTTAGTGCTCTCTGGCTGACACTGATTGCTTTGGAGTCACCCTGGGCCTCATTGTCTTCAATTAATGTGAGGCTAAAGACACCAGTCCAGGCAACAGCTATACTGTGAATTTATAGGCGTCTCTTATTTGGTATAAAGCTGATCTTATATGTGTGGGATGCTGTGACTCTGGTTTGGGTAGAAAGCTGAAATGTCAGTCTGTCTATGTATCTATCTTTTTATCTGTCTATTTGTCTGTCTGTCCAATCATTAATATAGAAACTACTGCTAAGGTACGAGAGAGAGAGAGAGAGAGAGAGAGAGAGAGAGAGAGAGAGAGAGAGAGAGAGAGAGAGAGAGAGAATAATTCAAATACCGAGTCTTACGCAGGACTCCATTATTTGTGCAGTTGCCTCTGGTCTTTTCGTCATTACATCATTAACTCTTATTGAAGGCCGTTAGAGCTGGGTTTAGTATCTGTCTGTAATGACTGGTGTCGCGTTTTCCGTTGGATAATTGAATGAGAAATCTGGCGTCGCTGTCTGTCTGTCTGTCTGTCTGTCTCTGTCACTCTCTGATCGGAAATTCAATATTCCCTTCCCTTACGCCTCGCAGTATGTCTACACGCCAGACTCCTTTATAATGTGTTCTTCATGCTCAGCTTATACAGGAGACTGAGATGTGGCTGGATGTCAGACTAGAGCAGGGCGACACAGACTCCTTCGTAGTGAGGCCCTTGGTCAATGTGTACGAGGGACTGAGATGTGGCTGGATGTCAGGCAAGAGCAGGGTGACACAGACTGCGGCACAGTGAGGTTCTTGGTGTGTACGAGGGACTGAGATATGGGTGTGTGTCAGTCTAGAGCAGGGCGACACAGACTCCTACATAATGAGGTGCGACCGCTAGTGTTGTGCTGGGAAGACTAGGTTGTAAAATTATCGGCCACCTTCAGGCCTTCTCGCTCCCTTTAATGTTGGTGGTGACTGCTTTTTTACGTACTGTGTGTGTGTGTGTGTGTGTGTGTGTGTGTGTGTGTGTGTGTGTGTGTGTGTGTGTGTGTGTGTGTGTGTGTGTGTGTGTGTGTGTGTGTGTGTGTGTGTGTGTGTGTGTGTGCGTGTATATGTGTGTGTGTGTGTGTGTGTGTGTGTGTGTGTGTGTGTGTGTGTGTGTGTGTGTGTGTGTGTGTGTCTTAACCTTGCCGTCATTAGTGAAGATTTAAAGAACACTATATAATCCCTCCAGCTGGAAGAACAGGGAGTGAAACAGAAACAGCAGGACGATGTATTGAACAGAAACAGAGACTGTTCGGGAAGGTGAGCCCAAGAGTGTACACCCTCTAAAAAGTTTTTCGGCACTCCCTGCTCTGATACCTTTTCCCAACGATCACTGTTACAGACGACGAGAATACGTGGTGTGGTTGCTACCCCTGTACCTCTCTCACTCTCCCACTGGATTTCATCATTAGCGGGCGAAGTAACACACACCAGCAACACAGGGCCATGGATACCAAGCACACACCGAAATTCAGGAGATGATTCAGAATGCTTCGTGTGGTGTATCATAATGTATCCGTGTCGTAAGGGTGCCGAAACTTCTTTTATAGCCTGTACAAAAGGGCAGCTGAGTATGTATGGTGGGGCTTGGTGTGATAGAATGTATGTAGGGAGACAGGAGTACATGATAGGGTAGTGCAGCAGCATATGAATTATGGGAGTACGTGAGGCTAGTAGCGTGGTGGTAGACAGAAGGGTAATGCAGGGGCCAGGTAAAGGGACTATTGTTTGTCAAAGGTACTACAGGGCCCAGGTAAAGGGAGTACTGTTTGCGATAGGTACTGTGGGGGCCAGGTAAATGAGGTACTGTAAAGGCCAGGTAAAGGGAGTACTGTTTGTCAAAGGTACTGCAGGGGCCAGGTATAAGGAATGTTGTAACAGGATGAACCATTGATCTCGATGTTTCTCACAGTAGCATCCTAGACATCTGCCGACGACCTGGTGGAACACTATGAAGATACAAACGAGGCAGCACCTACACCTCTTTTCAATGGCACTTCATATGTACTTATCTTAAAGGCTGCAGGAACCAGCTTTATCACACCAGGCATACACTGGAGTAGAGAAGGATTCCAGTGGCCAGGGGTCTTGTATAACAGAAGCACTTACTGTTCTAGCCCACCAGAGCTACACATATGCCTGAGTGTGCTGTGAGGGTGGGTCTGCTGTGAGGAGTAGGTCTGCTGTGGGGAGTAGGTCTGTTGTAGGAGTGGGTCTGCTGTGGGTAGTAGGTCTGCTGTGGCCATGGATCTCCTATGACGGTATCACTTACGTCTGATGGCGAAGGCATAGGCTATGAATCATGTGGAGGAGCAACAATGGTGTATATGAAAATTCTTTATGGCCACTCCTGCCTTTTGGTTCACACCGACAGTTGGGTTTTTCTATCTCTTGCACACACGCATCGCCACACCCACACTCACACACACACACACACACACACACACACACACACACACACACACACACACACACACACACTTTCTCTCTCTCTCTCTCTCTCTCTCTCTCTCATACTAGTACACAGAACGGGCGAAACTTGGAGTGTGACATCCGTAGACTTTCAGGCAGCAAAATTTCTTCGCGAATTCATGGCCGATCGAAAGTTAGGTTAGGTCACTTTGGGCAGGGTTTGGTCTGATTAGGTAATTTTTGGTTGGGTTGGCTTCAGTTCGACTAGATATAGACGGATTAGGTTAGTTTGCTTTAGAATACGTCGGTTTTGATAGGTTTTGGGTTGGGTTTTATTTGGTTGGGTTTGGCTGGGTTAGGTTCGGTTGGATTAGGTCATTTTAGGCTTGACTGGGTTGGGTTAGGTCGGATATGGTATGATTAAGTGAGACTGGGTGAGATTAGGTCGCTTTAGATAGGGTTAGGCAGCGTCAGAATAGGTTAGGTTAGGTACGGCAAGGTTAGGTGAGATTGTGAGGTTAAATACAATTAGACTGGGTTAGGTGAGGTTAAGCTAGATTAGGTTGGGTTGATTTAAGTTGGATTAGGTCATTCGAGGTTAGGCAGGGTTCAATTTGAGCAAATATTGATAATTTAGGTGAGACTGGGCTAAATTAAATCTGTTTAGATGTGATTAGGTTGGTTTGGGTTAGGTGAAGTTGAAATAGGACAGATATGGGTGGGATTAGTGAGATTAGTACAGATTAGATATGGTTAGGAGGGATTTCACTAGCACCGGCCACCATAACATTGGCCTCGTCTGGTCAACCTCAGTTTTCCTTTCACTTTTCCCTGTATATTTCTTTCCTCGAGTCATGTTTCCTTGTAGCCTCAGTTCATAATCCCAGGCTCCAGTCAAGTTACATTTCCTTTGCCTTTTCTTTTTTCCTATTTTCATCATTTTTTTTTTTTTCTCGTCTAGGCATTTTTTCCAGTAAAACATCAGTTTTACGGGAAAAGTTTCTCGTCTTGGTAGGCATCGCTACTTGGCTGCTTTTGCTAGTTGTCACCGGACAGTGGAAGGACGAGGGAGTGTGTGTGTTGCTGTTGCATCATTGCCCTGAGGTAAGTGTTGGAAATTTGCTGTTTTAAGCTGTGAAAGTCCAAGTGTGGTGAAAAAGCGTACAGCAAGAACCACCACATCACTGTCAACGGTACGAACATAGGCTGTCCTGTGACCCTGTGCTGCAGCATGTGCCAGGTGAAGGAATATCCTTGTGTCTGCCTCAGGGTGGTTACATGGTTGGAGAGCTGAAACATCACAGGGTCTATTGGATAGCACGTTCTCAAACTTTGTACTGAGAAGGAGCCTCCCACCCACATCTTTCTTGACAATCTCCTCACTGAGGAAGGAGAATAGCTCCTTTTTGTTATCCTCATGTTTGAGGTATCTGGTTACCATACTGGACATCACTCGCAGATGCTAGTAAGGCATGTTCCATTCTCCTGCACTGTGGCTGTGAGAGATCTTGCACAGGAAACTGCAAATGCTGTAGGGCTGGAGTCCGCTGCACAGGGTTGTGCAAGTGTGAAGGTGGATGTGTGAACAATGACGATACCTAGATTAGAATCAATTAGATCTTGCAGTAGTGATGTTTTCTTATAGTTCCTATGTGACTGGTGCTCAGCACCCTTGTAACACACTTGCGCGGTAGCATTCTCGCAAGTGCCCACATTTATGTTGTTCACATCAAAAGCCAAAGGCCTCCAAAATTGAAATCAGTCTGTTCTGGTCTACATCTGGCCCAAATTTAGTGCTTGGAGACAAATCTGCCATATAGGGCCTGGAGTATTTCGGGAGTTGAACATTAAATGATTTAAATAAAACTTTGTGTTTACTTGGCTTAGTTTTGATCTCATTTGACGTTTTATATGCTATTGGGGGGTTATCCTGACCGTGAATGTCAAAACAGAGGTCAGATTTGGAATCCTTGAGGTCAAAAACCTATGATGAGTGCCTCATTCATGATTCTACGACTTTTGGATACGAAGTTGTGATACAATCGTGTATCAGCTGGCAGCCATTTTGGATTTGGCCAACATGGCGGCCCGAGTGAGCGCTGGTCTTGGCGCCCTCCAAAAATGAAATAAGTATGTTCTGGTCTACACCTGAGCCAAATTTGGTGCTTGTAGACAAATCTGCACAATTTAGTCCCTAAGGGCCTGGACTACAGCAACATCACGATTACTAACACCGTAAACAGCGTAAAAAAGACCAGGCGCGCTCCATCAGCGAGCCTTCTCGTAAATATTGATACTCATGTTTTATTTTATTTCAGACGATATTTTGAGTGCTATTTCGTTCATTTTAGTCTTTAACTGTTTGTACGAGTTTGTTCTACAGTAACAAGGCATTCAAGAATGAACAGAACACGAACATCACTGGTACTAACACAGTACATGCAGCAAAAGGATAAATATACTGTACTGTTTAAGCATACGTTAGAAAAATAAAGAACCTCTATACAGTACGTATATCTCATGTAGAATGGGAAGACATTGGCGCGCATTTAAACCTAGTCCCATGAACAGTGAACAGCAAATGTTTTTGGCGACTCACCACCAAAAATTTAACTTTCTACCGAGAAGAAACGAAAACAAGAAGAAAATTAGAAGAAAATAAAAAGTTTCTCATGAATTTATCACCCCTTCCTGGATCCTGGCGTATAACAGTGGGAGAAGAATGATGATGATGATGATGATATGAAACTACAAGCATCCCGTACTTTGGAAATATGACATCCTCGCAACTACGCCTTAGCACTGAAGCTGAGTTAGTGTTCGGAACCTGTCATATGAAGACAGATTGAAAAGACTAAATCTGCACTCACTAGGGAGGCGTGGAGTGAGAGGAGACTTAACTGAGGTGTTTAAGTGGATGAAGGGTATAAATAAGGGAGATATTAGCAAGGTACTTAAAGTGAGCATACAGGATAGAACTAGAAGTAATGGTTTCAGACTAGACAAATTCCGTTTCAGTGAGGAAATAGGTAGAAACTGGTTTGGTAATAGAGTAGTAGACGAATGGAATAAGCTACGTATATAGTAAAGTAGTTGCTGCCTCTTCCATTGAGAGTTTCAAGCATAGGCTAGATAAGCATATGACAAATAAGGGGTGGGTATAGAAAAAAAAAAAATCTTATAACCAATTCTAATTCATACGTTTTCCTTTTTCAGGTTACACTATGATAGTCTCTATTCTCCTTTCACACTTTCCTGTAAAATGTCCACGCCAGTTTTTCTATACTGCGTGGTGTTCTTTCTTTTCCCTGCCGGCTTCAGCTGGAGGGTTTGGAGGGTGGGGGAGAGCCTTCTTCTTTGCCATTCCTATCTCATTCTAGTAGTTCAGTTACTCTTCTAGGAGCCGCCTAGCATGGGCCAACCGACCTACTGCAGTTATCCTCTCTTCTTATGTTCTTATGTACTATTATGAATATGAAATATTACTATGGTGGTTGGTAGTTACTGAATTTATATGCCGGTATACAGCAACAACATAAAATGTGGTTTCTCTTGTTTAGTGCAAGACTAGGCTTACACCTTGTATTCCTGCAGAAATAATAATTGGATATAATTGTAGAGTATATGTTCCTTCAAAAATAGTAATTTGAATATATACAGTAATGTAGATATTGGGCCTCTCTAAATCAAAATGAACCTTATATTGAAAAAGAAATAAGCATTATTAAAGTTCTATTAGAAGTACTTTTATATCCTTTTTCCGCCCAAAATAGAAATATTGGAGCCACCCAAGTTTAATATACAAATCATTCTATAGATTGTACGAGTGTACATTTTTGAAGGCATACATAGATACATAATATAGATTGTAGTGTTTAGATTTAATTGTCTTATTTCTGCAGTCTTCTTTCCTTGCTATCAAGCTAGACTTTGTGCAAGAACAGCATTCAGTAGTTCTGGCCCCAGTTTATTTCTTTCTTCGTTTCAGTGACAGCATAAAAAAAAAAAAATGTCAGTGTCAGCAGTGGAATGGGGTAGGGTTAGAACCAATTTAGCCAAACAAACCAAATTTTTGAACACTGGATATGTGGTAGGTGGTGGCGACCATCATCCACTCACTTGATGTAGAGCTGCCCACTTCTTTCTTAGCCTTTATCATTCTATTTCTGTGCCTGCCCTCCTCTCTTCCTATTTCTCCCATATTTCCTGTCACTTCTTATTGCTTTTCTTTCCTTTACAGGTGGCTTTACATTGAGTGACAAGCCAAATGGTTTCCTGTAAGCCTAGAAACCATTTACTACGCTGGGTGGTAACCATATAACCAAACCATACGTGCTCCCTACCGGCCATATTCTTAAAAATAATTCCTTCTCTAAACTTTTCCTTCCCTTCGAAGGATTTTCCTTTCCCTTCAGTATGCGTAAAGATTTCCTTGGAAGGAAAAATGTTCAGGTTGGTAGCCCTGTTAAACTAAAATGACCCATCCTGCTGCTATTTGGTATGATGGAGCGTTAAATTTATAAACTAATACATCAAAACACGCATATCTCGTGCTGGATAATGAAAGCACAACACATTTGAGACGTGGGAGGTGGCCACCACATCTACAGTATACTGTTGGTTTGTATTCAGCCATAAATGCCATTCTGGCCAACACCGCAGCGTGTTCACTCCTCAAGATAATATTTTGATAAATTATATTCGAGGAATATTATTACGCTTAATGTTGTTATTAAAGTCGCACCAATTTAAAACAAATGTTTGGGTGGGGTCTGGCGCTGGGTGCAGCTATGCCATACTTCCTAAACGAGCGATAAGTAAATTCTGTTATATATGTAATAGGCATCACAGATAGGTACACACATACTAATACAATATAAACGTAAGTATTCTAGCATATCAAAGGAAGGTAAACTTGTAATGCATATGGCTCTTGTACATCAATAAAGAAACGTGGCATACATATTTTACAGTGGTGCTGAAAAAAATGTAGTTACTTTTACCGACTTTCACGGTAGTTCTAAGTTGGGTAAGTAATGTAACAATTACGTTTATAATATAATTTGAAGGAATCAGTAGAACATACGCTATTTTCTCAATAGAAATAAATAAGTTAAAACACTCACGAGCGGCACATCCAGGCCCATACTGGGAATCATAAATAATATGAGAGAGAGTGAATGCGATTTTTAAATTCATTATTTTGGTTATATTAATAACTTAAATTAGTTTGTCTTTACACACACACACACACACACACACACAGAAGTGGGTGGTCATGTCAGTGGCACCATTGGATCGTCAAGGCCAATGTGAGTCGTCATCGCCGCACGAGGGCAGCACATACAAGGTTGACTCCACGCTGCTTGCCTGTCACCATCACGCGAGGCTGATGCAGTGACATGGTGATTTTCAACACGTTGAGCCTCAGTGTCGCTCTTGCATTGGTGGGGTGCAAATCTCCGATGGTTAGCCCATGGCGCCAAGCCGTCTACACTCGCATGATCGCATCTGCCATACCAACGGTTACCTTACCCCCTCCCTCGCCCTCAGTCACCTAATGTCGGGCAGGGGGTATGTACGTGTGATGCCCAGCTCCGCGGTGCCATGCGTACGTGTGATCCCCAGCTCCGCTGTGCCAGGGTGTCTTGTTACCCACACCATACCGGGCTCATTGCAAATGAGAAATATGTTTCGCGGAGGGTGGGGGATGGAGAGAGGATTATTGAGAGGAGCATGTGTAGTTAAAAGGAAAGACAGACTGACAAATGAGGAAGTGCAGGAGCGTTGTGGTGTTAATGTGAACGTGATAGAAAGCGTTAGGAGAAAATACAGTACACTGAGGTGGTTTGGCCATGTGGAGAGTATGGAGAGCGAGAGACGAGAGTGTATGTGAGTGAGATGGAGGGGGGGAGGAGAGGGAGGGGAGGCCTAAGATGAGATGGAAGGATGGGATGGAGGTATGTGAGAGAGAGGGGGGTGAGCCAGTGGCGTATCCAGGAAATTTGCCAGGGGGGGGGGCAAACACTTGGAATATTTCCCCATAATATGTCACCACAAACTTTCCTAGATTTGATGTTTTATGTCATCAGAAATAAACTGACATCATTACTGTCGCATTTGTTCCAATGTCTTAAAGAAAAACTATCTCTTCCCCACATATTGACAGCTTTCTTGAAGTTACTTTAAGTTAATAGCTAATAATCCTTTCAGAGGACAAGTATGTAAAAACACTCAGTACATAATGTTACCAGAGGTCTACTATTTCATTAGAGAGAAAATGGAAACACCAGCAATAAATTAGAAGGCACTGGAGTTGCCCTAGCAAAGACATCTCCATGTCACTAGTATCCTTGGTCATCAGGGTACTCTCGTAGATGGTAGTATTATCGATACCTGCATGCTAACTTCCCTCCGTTCTACCTCAATTTTTTTTTTTCTCGGTACCACAAATTTCTTGAGCACTTTTAGTACTGAAAAAATGACTGTCAACGCTATACTCTTAGTGCATCATTTACCTGCTGTCTTTATCTCTCTGCGCATATAAGGAATTACAGCTATTTTGCGTAATAACCTATGAAATTATAATGAATTATACCACACATCGGCACAGCAAGTACCATACGAGATGCAATGGCGTCCATACTATCTGTTTATGTTCGGAAATAAACCCTGTATTTTGATTGGCTGCTGGAAGAAAAATAGCGGAATGGATGGGCCAATGAAAACTCGAGATCTGGCATGAGTGTCCCGAACACACACACTTTCCCACATTCGTAGCGTTTTTTTCTATTTTCCTTTGCGGTTCTCTCTCTCTCTCTCTCTCTCTCTCTCTCTCTCTCTCTCTCTCTCTCTCTCTCCACTTAGCACATATGCATAAATTCAAACCCGCTGCTGCAGCCACCCCCAGTCTGGTATTCTGTTTTGCACTACTGTTGTGGTGGTAGGCAGTAGAAATTCTGTTTTCCACTACTTATTCTTTTAGTTTGATTCTCACTGGCTCAGGCATCAGGGGTGGTGCATACGTCAAGACTGACCTAAGTAAAAATACATCTGCTGGGATTAAACTGTCTTAATCCTTGACTCAGGTGACCACGCCACCTGCCCCTCTCAGCAGGGAATGATTTTCATATCACCTGAACTGTACTGTGCTGCATTGAAAGGATTTTTGCATTAAGGAAAAAAAAAAAAAAAAGGCGTAGAGCTGTTCATCTTGAAAATTCTCATCTAGAAAAGTGGGGGGGACAAAAGATACTCTGTCCCCCAGGCTCCAAAAAGTGTTGGGGGGGGGGAAGCAAGTCCCCCTGTCCCCCACTCAAACGAGGCCCCTGGCACACCTTACCGTGTATAATGTACAGTAGTCTGAGGTGATCAAAATGGCTTCATGCAGTCTTCGAAAATTCTGCTTGTTTCAGTTGTGTGTAATAATTGTGCAGTTTTTGTTTGCAACTGGCTACAGTTGAGGGGACAGGAAGGCCATTTTTACACCTCATCAGGCTTCATGTGCAAAACATCATTACAGCTCTAATATTAACCACGTCATCTACGGTGACACGGGAAATTGTTAACTTATAAATGGTCATTTTTTCCCAAGGGTTTTATTATATTCAGCTTTCAGTTTCAAAGGAAATTATTGCTTCCATATAAAATTTTTGGAAATAGATAATATTGTTTAATATACAGGTGGTAAAATTAGGAAAACTGTATTGTCATACAAGAACTATGCCAAAAATCCCTTTCAGCATTTCCCCCAAATATTCCCATGGGGGGCAAAGTGCCCCCCTGCCCCCCCCCCAGTGGCTACGTGTATGGGGTGTGCTGTGGGGGAGGGCAGTGAAATGGCGGGGGACAGGGCGATAAGGAGGCGGTATGTTTGTTCTTACGGGATGGAGTCGTCATGCTATAGACAGTTAGATATATTGGTGTAGTGTTAATAACTGTTCTTTATTCTTCATTTTATTTTGTATTAACCTCGTCATCCTTGTTCTTATTGTTTTTATAATGCTGAAAAGTATGGGGAAGACTGTAGGCCTATCATGTATTAAGCAGTGTAGCTCGGCCTTATTACACTCATTTCCTCTCCCCCTCCTCCTCCTCCTCCTCCTCCTCCTCCTCCTCTTCCGTCTTTTTTCCTCCTTTTTCTCCTCCTCTTTCTCCTTTCCTTGTCTTCCTCTCCATTCCTCTTTCTCTTTATCATTCTCCACTTCTTCCTCCTCCTTCGCGCTCTTCCCCCTCTTTCTCTTTTCCTCCTCATCCTCTTCCTTCTTTTCATCATTTCCTTCTTCCTTTTTCTCCTCCTCCACCTCCTCCTCCTCCTCCTCTTGGGTATAAGGAAGAGTTTTCTTATTTGGGAGACATGTTATGTGCTTGAGGTGGGACTGGAGCTAGGTCTGTGGCCAGAGTGAGGAGTGGTTGGAAGAAGTTCAGGGAGCTGTTGCCTCCTCTGACATTGAGAGGGCTCTCCCTCCATGCTAGGGGACCTTTGTATGCAGCATGTGTTAGCAGTGTAATGCTGTATGGTAGTGAGACCTGGGCAGTAAAGGAAGACGAGATCTGTAGGCTCAAATATACAGAAATGACAGTGATTAAAAGGATGTGTAGTGTGTCCTTGGGTGTGAGGCCTGGGGGGCTGGTTTATGATTGAAGAGTTGAGAGGAAGGTTGGGACTGGAGTGTATTGGTGTTGTGGTGATGAGGGGTAGATTGAGATGGTTTGGGCATGTGGAGAGGATGGAGGATGACAGTTGGGTGCGGAAAGTGTGAAGTGTGAACGTCGGGGGTAGGGATGTGAGAGGCAGACTGTCACACTTTTAATAGCACTTGAGCTAACTGAGGAGGGAAATACCACTGTTGAATGTATGCTGTTTTTTTTTTTTTTTTTTTTTAACCTGAGGTACCTGTACTGATGCTGTATTACTTGACGTGGTGTATGTCAGCATCTATTATGCACTAGTGTGAGCCTGAGTAAAATCATGTAGTGTTTGCCTAAATATAACTTTTAGATGGACCATTTGCAGAGAAAGTTACTTTGAATTAGTTTTTGTAAGCCTGTGACTGCTAGTAATTGTTTTAGTTTTATAAAATGCTTTGGTGTTAGCATGAATAAAAACTGCAGTGGATCAGGTCTGGTCAAAGGGTTAAATGGTGTAGGGAGCACAGGAAGGCTTGATAGCAGCTCTTCCTTAACAGCCTATCTATCCATCTATCTATCTATTGCCAGACGCCTTAATCCCATAAGGGGTGGCCACAAACAAATCGCCTCCATATCGCCCTGTCCCCTGCCATTTCACTGTCCTGTCCCCAGCTCACAACCCACTCTCTCATATACAACCCTCCCTCATAACAACCCTTTTTGTATATTACACGTCAACATTGTGTACTGTTATTTATGGTGCTTGTATAGTAACAGTGTTGGCATCAGTAATATACAAAAGCACACTGAGATGAGATGTGCACAATAAATGGCTCAAAAAGTGGTGTTGAGAAATATCGAAATCCACCAAGAATACAACTGTAAATGACAATGTTGTACTGATTATGAAAATTGATTTTGCAGGATGAAGGAAGCAGAAGAGAAAGTCTAAAAGATAACCAAAGAGACGAAAGATGTGGCTAAGGTGATGCAAGAAGGCGGCAGTCTGGTGAGTAAACTGAAGAACAAGGTGAAGATGGTGCAGAGAGGGAGCCAGGATACAAAAAGCCTTTGTTACAAGTAAGGCCCAGTATTTTATTCTGTCTATCTACCTATCTACAGCCAGACAAATAAGACATTATTTTTTCCATCTATCTGTTGCCAGATACCTTAATCCCGTAAGGGGTGCCAACAAACAAACTGTCTCCATGTTGCCCTGTCCCCTGCCATTTCATTGCCCTTCCCCCAGCGTACACCCCAGTCTCTCATATAACTCTCCACTCCATCCCTGCATCTCATCCTTGGTCTGCCCCTCCCTCTGTCCTCCTCCACCTCACTCACACACACTGTCCTAGCTAGTGTCTCAGTCTCCATCTTCTCCACAAGGCCAAGCCACCTCTGTTTATTACCCTAATATTTTCTATCACATTATTTTACTTACCATAAGGAAATCAGATGGAGGGTGAGAGACTGACGAGGAGAGTGTATGTGAGTGAGGTGGAGGGGGGGAGAGGGAGGGGGAGGCCGAGGGTGAGATGGAGGGATGGGGTGGAGAGATATATGAGAGAGTGGTGTGTGAGTTGGGAGCAGGGCAGTGAAATGGCGGGAGACAGGGCGACATGGAGGCGATTTGTTTGTGGCCACCCCGTACGGGATTGAGGCGTCTGGCAATAGATAGATAGATAGATTTTCCATTATGTGCTTGAAATCCAACTTGTGGGGGCGCCATTGGACTTACCAGATTATCGGCTTTATCGGATCGGGTTTCCCCCATCCCCCCACATTGATCTGGTGTAGAGAGGGTCTGCTGTATCATTCTTTTTCTGTGTCTGTTCTTCTGTCTTCCTGTTCTGTCTTTCCCATGGTAAAATAACTCCAACAGGTAGACTCTTGCACACGTCGGGTGGTAAGCTCCGCCCACCACCCCTCGTGACATCACATGGCGCACCAAACTGGCTTCATTAGCCTACACATTTATTGAACAGCCAGATTTTTGGGTACAAATTTGGATTTTGGTTATGTTCTTGGACCATTTCGCAACAAATATTCCTAAATGATATGCCTGGAATCCTAATGGACCCAGGTTCTAATCCCGGCTGGGGCAAGGAACAGTTTAAGGATTTGAATTTCTTAAAAAGCAGACTTTTCTGATCTACCAGAAGACCCAGCGACATGTCATAAAAGTACCCCTGCTAATACCAGTACACCAGTCATGTCCATGTCAGTCTGACTGCTGGAAAGCGAATAGCTGCTGCAGAGAGGCTATAACTCGCCATCTTTGCCATGAACTTACAACCATCTCAAACGGCATACACTCGTCAATCTTAGTCATTTCTCCTCCCTTGCACATTCGCCTAACAATTTTCACATTTTAATGATAGACTCTGGTCCTAATAGGCCCGCCCCGTAGATACCCTGGTGTGGTACGACGCCGAACCCCGAGGCCAGAGGTACGAGGGGACCCCATTAGGGGGTGGTTAATGGAAGCATCAGGGTGGGCTTGCTTAAGTAGGAATAGGAATCTTAGGTGCTCCTTTGACCTAGCAAGTGGTCACTCCCATTAGAGGGGGGGGGAGCTTAGGATACCAGCCTAAGATATTAGGTAGAAAGGACCACTCTGGAGACCTACTAGAGGCTCTCCTCAGGACTCTGTACCTCATGAACCTCAAAAATGGGTAAGGTAAAAATCAAACACAGATCTCCTCAGGAGACACAAACGAAACTGAAACTATTAGAAACAATTGCACCTTCCAACATCAAGATCACCGGACTTCACGCCTCGAACGAGTTCATCATTGCCACTACTGCAACAGAAGAAGACACAGAACTATTGCTGTCCCCTGCAGTAAGAAAACCACTCCAGGAAAATGGCTATACTCCAGTCCTCCCACCAGAAATAAGAGCAAAGAGGAGCATCATCTGCACAAAAGTAGATGATATAATCTACTGTCACACTGAAGAAGAAATAGAACACGAACTCACGGACAAAAACACCTGGGCCAAAGTAACCAAGATATCCATATTCGGTAAGAGAAATACCATGAAAATCGAATTTGAAGAATCAAAAATGGCTGAGAAGGCTATGGAAGGCCTCAAACTATTCCATATATGTATTAGCAGACACCAAATTCAAGCCGAGAAGTTCATTAACGTCACCGTCTGCATGAGATGTTATGAACTAAACTCTCACTCTGCCAACGACTGCCCCAAACCAGGACTACTCAGTCTGCTCTGAATGCACCTCCACCGAACACAGATGGAGTAAATGGAAGTCAGCCACAAAAAAATGCATAAACTGTGGAGGAGAGCACAGCACCACAGCTATGAAATGCCCCACAAGGAAGGAAATAGTAAAAAGCAGCATAGGTCATTTTAGGCTTGACTGGTTGGGTTAGGTCGGGTATGATATGGTTAAGTGAGACTGGGTAGGATTAGGTAGGGTTAGATGCGGTTAGGCTGCTTCAAAATAGGTTATGTTAAGTATGGGGAGATTACGTGAGATTGTGAGGTTAAATACAATTAGACTGGGTTAGATGAGGTTAAGCTAGATTAGGTTGGGTTGATTTAATTTGGATTAGGTCATTCGAGGTTAGGCAGGGTTTAATTCGAGCAAATATTGATAATCTAGGCGAGACTGGGCTAAATTAAATCGGTTTAGATGTGATTAGGTTGGTTTGGGTTAGGTGAAGTTGAAATAGGACAGATATTGGTGGGATTAGTGAGATTAGTACAGATTAGATATGGTTAGGAGGTATTTCACTAGCACCGGCCTTCGTAACATTTGCCTCCTGTGGTCAACCTCAGTTTTCCTTTCACTTTTCCCTGTATATTTCTTTCCTCGACTCAGTATATGGACCAGGTTGATGCCTCTCACATTGGGAAGCCTTAAGTCCTACAAGGTTAGGCACGCAACACAGAAGCACAAATGGTGATGGGTGTCTGTAGTGAGAGTGATACGTAAATGTGTTATAATGATTCATCCCGTCAGTCTGCATTATGAACCGACAAGGTGATCACATATGCAAGTATGTCCTTGAGCAAAAACTCTCCAACACCTATCTGCCAGTTGAGGGAATGGAAGGGTGCCACATGAACTAGTTTCTTGTGATAGCAATATGAAACACACAAGAGAAAGGTATCAGAAGGAACGATACTCTCATTTGACAAGACTGAGAAATACGGAAAGTAGGACGCAAGGCTGGCAGAGAATTTTGACTCCACATGAAAATACTTAATATCAGGATTCTCTTTAAATGGCCGCCTTGGTTTGAGTTACCCTAAAAACAGATCACGAGACAAAAACGCTTTCACTGAGCGACCGTGGATCTCCAGCTGAAAGTATATTGATGGTTAAATAGTAGTGATATGTACGTTGGTCTGCTGTAACATCACATATTAGTTCTGTTGTGTGTTTTTATGAGCAAAGTGCAAACACCAGTAGATTACATGACCTCCCCCCCTTTCCTTGCGCGCGCACCCCCCCTACACACATCTACACGCAAGCTAATCAGTTTCCACATCTTAAAGTTGTACAAACCTACCTACGTGCAAGATATACAAGGAAAGTTATTACGAAAATGGTTATGGTCATCATCTTGCTCGTTCATTGGCGACCCTTAAAGGCATATCTTCACCACTTTGGGATATTGTTTTTGTAAAACATGTGGTACCTTGTCTTCCTTTGAAGATGTTGGCCAGGCCGTCCAGGTATGTGAAGTGTTTGCCTAGGCCTATTGTGTGAAGTAAGTGTGCTCCCTCTTGTTTTCCCATTGTGGGATTTATTTGCGTTTTTAGTCCATCAGACCTATCGTATGCTGTGCAGGACTCACGATTTTAGGACTTAACGTATGCTCTACAAGTATAACTACTATAGGAGTGTGCCACTATTTTTTTGGAAATATATGTGTATGACTGTTTTTTTGTTATGTATCTTATGTTATTATATATTATATATATTATTTACATTATATATTATAGAAATACTATATATATACTACATATATTACACTTTATATTATACTTTATGTACTATATTATTTTATTGGGTTTTTCCTATTTTTTTTTATTTTTTTTGCTGATTATAAGTAATATTATATAAAGACTAAGATAAAAGTGGAACAAAAGACTAAAGTGAAGACTAAAGTGAATATAAAGAATATATCAAAGGCAAAGGACAAAGGAAAAGGACAAGGAAAGACACTGCTGTCAGACATAGAACTAGAGACTCTTGTGAACACCAGTGCATCAAGTGTGACCTCTCAGTGTGTCTCAGCCACAGCTAAACCCTGTGTACCGATTGTGAGGGGATGTAGGTCAGTAAAAGAAAACTAAACATTGTGTCTTATATTATCGTCATATTATCGTCATATAAAGTATCAGTCCTCATCATTTGGGTCTTAAAATCATAGTTTAGTGTCAAACGAAATTTACAAAGTCATTAGGGTGTATATACAGGGAACCATAACGTCATAAAAAATTTGTATAGTGAAAATTTCCCTTTTTTTTTTTTTTTTTTTTTTTTTTTTTTTTTTTAGCCCTTTTCAGGGTGTCTTCCCACAGTGACCCTCATGAGCCAGAAGTGTGAGCCACTTACAGGATACGGCCACGGGACCTGAGAAGCAGCATATATAATCTCAGATCTTAAATCCTCATACGGGCCGAGTAATTAATTTTTATTCAGTAACGTCAAAAAAAAAGGCAATTTTGATTAGGTTCCTTTAGTCACCCATAAAACATTTTTATTTGTCAATAATTACTAAAGTAAGTATATCACAGGAAAGTAGAAGAGTTGTTCTTTCTTTTCATGGCCAGAAACCCAATAAAAATTGATTACAACCATGTGTTTTGATTTTTCGAAAAAGGAGTTGGATACACTCAACGTATGTCATACAAGACAGGTCCAACAACGTATGCCTTTAAGGGTTTGGCCTCTGTATGTGGTTTATGGCTTCTCTCTAGACTTGAAGGACTTGTATCTCAGTACTTGAAGCTTATTGATTCCTTGTTTTTTATACTGTGATAATTATAGGTCTTTCACAATAACCTGGCCCATTATTTTCGTCCTTCATACATATATCTCCTGGTCCATTTTCTCGTCCTTCATACATACATCTGCCACCCATTTCTGTATTACCTTCACCTTCACTTGGTAGATTTTTGTCCTGTATACCTACTACGACCATCCATTTCTACTGTACACTCCACTTTAAGCTGGTCCAAATTTACGTCTTCCATACAAACTTCACTTATCAATCAATCAGTTAGTCAGTCAATCAATCTAACTGTCTACCTGTCTGTCACCAGATGCCTTAATCCCGTCAGGGGTGACCACAAATGAATCACCTCCATGTCACCCTTTCCTCCTCCATATGGCGACCTTCTCTGCAACTCACGCCCCTTTTTCTCACCTCAGCCCTTCCTCTCTAACTTCACTCCCCTCCACAGTTTCTCGTATTGAAATAGATAATTTTCTGACCTGAAGTTTCCTTGTCTTGCTTCACTCCTATCCAAAGGCCTCTCGTATTGAAATAATAATCCTCTTATCTCAAGCCCTCTCCTACTTCTCTCGTCTCCAAAGTCTCGCATATTAAAGGCGATACACTTTCTTAGTATTCTGGTCCACCTATAGTAGCCGCAGCGAGAAATGAACGCTGTGGTGGGGCAGCCGGTCATCCGGGGATTCCCCCACTGTAGCCATATCTACATGTCACCGACCATAGAGGTAGGATGTCACCGACCATCGGCCACCGCTGCAGCCCCGCTCCATGATCCTTACCCTGTGTCTCTGGCTTTCTCTTTCTCTCTCAGTTTCTATATAAACTGCTGTATTTCCGAAACTAATTATGAAATTATTATGACTTTTGTTCCACACCACCACTGAGGTAAAAATCAAGGAGAGTTTTCTGTATAAAGGTTTCCCCCCCCTTGTCTGAGGGCAGGTCAGTTCTGGCGAGTGTATAATTATAGGTCAGGCGGAGGTATCGGCAAGGCCGCACTCCCCCGCTCATATGCCACATTGAGGAGGGGGGGGAAACCTTTATACAGAAAACTCTCCTTGATTTTTACCTCAAAGGTGGTGTGGAACAAAAGTCATAATAATTTCATAATTAGTTTCGGAAATACACCAGTTTATATAAAAACCGAGAGAGAAAGAGAAAGCCAGAGACACAGGGTAAGGATCATGGAGCGGGGCTGCAGCGGTGGCCGATGGTCGGTGACATGTAGATATGGCTACAGTGGGGGAATCCCCGGATGACCGGCTGCCCCACCACAGCGTTCATTTCTCGCTGCGGCTACTATAGGTCTCTTAAATTGGTCTCGGGTCCTCAAGGCACAATCAAAAGCTGTAGGTGTTTCGTCTGGGCAATAAAACGATTTCTTTGAGACTTCCCTTCCAGTTTATTGGCTGTAAAATCTACCGTTCTTGAGTTTTCGGTGATACAATACATTTTGTGTTCTGGCATGACGTAAGTTAATTGTGCATCTTTTTTATTTCTTTTGAGAGAGACAGAGAGTAGGTGAGTGAGTGTGTGCGTGCGTGCGTCCTTTACCGCAGCATTTTGTAAGTAGAAAATGGAAAACTTTGACCAGTTCCCTTTCGCTACCTCAGTCCATGTAATAAGGTGCTGGAATTTCCTATCAGCAAAACGCATGGTATCACTTTTCTCTCATGTCATCTCAGTTTATATTTTTATTTTTATATTTTCCTTTTCCCTACTTTCATTTATTCTTTCCCCCATTTATATCCTCCACACTCCTACCATCATTAATTCTTTTCCTCATTGTAATTTCCCTTATCAGGCAAATCACTTAGGATCCTCGCAAGCCTGTACTTAGAGCCGGTAGCATCAGTGGTTATAATCATTCCAAGCAGGAAAATTGTACACTTGAAATACACAGCCTCTTCGACTTATGGTCCTCCTCATTATAAAGGGTGAGGCATAAGTCTGTAGGCATATGGAAAGGACACATCTGAGGTTATACTGTGTGTGTGTGTGTGTGTGTGTGTGTGTGTGTGTGTGTGTGTTCGTTATCGTGTTCGTGTTCTTGAGGCAGTTTTGCATCATCACCAAACTAGCTCCCGTAACATCACTAACCAACACCGATGACTGGCACCTCAAATCACTAGCTCCCTCGACCAGTGCCCAGTTATCAAGCCTCTTCCCCTGTATGTTGCTGAGAGGAGAATTGGGTGATATTTTTATAGCCTCGTGACTGACTTGAGATGGCACAGTACTCGTTACCAACAGTGTATCAGGCGCCTTGGTCATAATTCTTAGTCCTTTCGAAGAGATTACATTTAAACGATTCAGTTTAGGTTTAGGATGGACTAACTTGCCTACCTGCTTACCTGCCTGTGTGCCTGCCTGTCTGCCTACCTAATTACCTACCTAATTACCTACCCACTTACCTGTGTCCCTGCGTGCCTGCCTGTCTTCCTACCTACCTACCTACCTACCTGTCTACACACACACACACACACACACACACACATACACACACACACACACACACACACACACACACACACACACACACAAAGGCTAGGGAGACATGTTTAAGGCTATTTAGTGATGAGATGAACCCCGTGATAAAACTAGCAAGGTTTTGTTTGGTGTGTCCTGCCCTCTGTTTCTCCAACCCACAAACCTGTTTATTTATTTCCATATTAAGACAAACCCCCCATTTACCATATAATTATCGAAGTTCCTATTTATTCTCTTAGTTATTATTTATCTTCTATCTTAATTATCCATAGACTACCCCAAGCTGTCTCATTATTACCATACTAATCAGATCCACCTCTTTCTCAGACACTCTTTCTCAGTGTAATTATTTATCCCAAAACCAATTTATTCTCAAGCTCAGCTAAACCCACCTTTATGTGTTAGTTTTATGTTTTTCCTTTTTAATATTAACTTGCCTTATTGTGAAACGTTTGGTGGTTATATAAGTGAAGACAAAGGATTAAGTAAGCAGTCCTAAACTCTGGTTGAGACAGAGATCGTTGATAAGGCAAAAGAATGATTATAAATGTATGTCGACCCAGCATCCTAGCCGTCAATTCTCCAAGACTAGAGAGAGGGCCGAGGGAGCGCAGTGGTGAATGGAGTCAGTGTGGACCGCGAGTGAGCTAAGAGAGGACGGACGCCCCTGTCACTCCCTCCAGGGACAGAGTGTCGCGGCTGTGTTAGTGGTTCGGTTCCTTACTCTCCTGCAGAAGTCTCACCTCGAAGCCTCCTTCCCCTCGTTCACAAGTCTCAAAAGCCTCCTTGAGCACCTACAGCAGTATTTTTCCCCTCCTTAAAAGTCTCAAAAGCTTCCTTGAGCACCTACAAGTCTCATTCAGTGGCCTACTCCTCCTCCAGAAGTCTCAAAAACCTCCTTCACCCCCCTGAAGAAGTCTCACCCAGTCCCCTTCCCTCCTGCAGAGGTCCCAGCTCAAAGCCTTATGGTTTACATGCAGTGTATTTTTCTGGAATAGAACAGTGAATTTACCTAACATTTTCTGAGTGTCGATGATCCTGTTAGCTCCGTGATAATGAGGGACGGCATCAGTGCTTAGGACGATTGTGTGATACCATTCCGGCAGAAGTAACTAAAACTCCATTAGTATATTTCTTTACAACGAAGCATCTTTAGGCTGGTTGGGAAGGTTGCAGAGAACCTTCAAGACACAGCAGGTTCACCTGAAAGGATAAATACGATTCCGGCAGATATAAGGACAAGACACAATTTTTTTCGCTACGACAAGAGTACAAGCCTTCAAGCTGGTTGAGAAGGTAGCAGAGAACCTTCCAAATAGAGGAGGTTCAAGTCCAAGGATGATGGTGGAAGAGATGAGACTTGGCGACGGAGGTAAGACTGAGGGAGATAGTGGCGGTGGCGGGGGTCTACAGGCAGGCCAGTGGAGCGCCGACCCCGAGACTGGGCTGGTGACACTGACGGAGGCGGCTCTGGCCAGGCTAATCAACGCTGACCCCATTGACAAGTGGTCTCAACTCGACCCACAGCCAATTGCAAGGTAGTGTGCTTTGAAATTGTCGATGATAGTATGATGATGGTGATGATGATGATGATGATGATGATATAATGATGATGTGGACCTATAGCAATGTGGTATTAAGTCGACCCATAGCTAGTTGCAAGGTATTTGGCCATAGCACTTTAATCTGGTCGTGTGTATGATGATGATAATGACTGATGATTTGATTCTGCACAGCCATGACCAAGAGTTCATCGGAATTTCTCAGCCAGCATTGCGTCGTATCTTGCGTATTTCTCTTTCCTCCCCAGAGACAGGGAATATCCTTCCTTCTCATACTCTTTTCTTGTGTACTTCATATTGCTATCACATAGAAATAGTTCATGTAACAGCCCACATTGCCACAACCGGTAGGGAATGTGGGCAAACTTTGGCTGTCCCGTACCACACCACTCTGAGATTTTAACCTTCCTGTATTGCAACGTAGTATATTGATGATGTGAGCTTAAAGCAAGGTACTGTGTTAGTACTGTCCTTGGGTGATGATGGGAACGGTGAGACTTGCACGGAACCACTTTGATTTTGCTAGTACTGGCCAGAACTACTGATGATAAGGGTTCGTTATTGCTTGTGTTAGTTCTTGGTGATGACGGCAACCTGTTGCAAGGCAAAAAAGTCAACTTTTCTCCTCGGTCTGTAACTTTAAAAGGTAGTAAAGGAGAGATGACTGAGATAGCGTGATCGAGTTATAGTGTCCAGTCACTAGGCGTACAACGTATCCGAGAGGGCAAGGGTAAATTTGTGGCCCTTATTTTCTGCAGCATTTGTCGTTGTTTTGGCAGATATCTGGTACCACTGGAAAACAGCTTTCACCACAGTTTAAATATGTGAAGCAGAGAGATTTAAGGTAACTATAAATTAAACTTCTAAAAATAACTCGTAAAAAGTACCCTAGTGGTGCAGGTGGCCGGCCTTCTCCCGGCTGTTTGTCTTTACTTGGCACGGACGAGTACATCATATTATCTGGCTGGTGGAGAGAGAGAGAGAGAGAGAGAGAGAGAGAGAGAAGGCTCCATTTCTCACATCGTAAAGTGGAAGGTAATCTCTATCTCTCCTTATACCCTAGATAGATTGAAAGATAGATAGATGAGCAAAGATTAGTTTGCCCCTTCTACCCTAGAGCAATATAGTCTCCGGCATAACCATTCCGAGAACATCACTTCAATTTTCCTTCTTGTTACCGCCAGACGATTTTATTCAGCTTAAGAAGGATGACCTCGAATAAAAGCTTTTCGCGGTCACCTACATTCCAGTTCACGGTACTCTGAATGACAGTGGTAGCGTACGAGCCAAAATCCACCATCATTAGTCTACAGTATAGCCCTTGTTACGGTATATTTCCCTGGTGTGCTTGTAAGTGTGCTGTCGCCTTTTGTTCCATATTACAGGTTGCAGTGTAGACTTCGGAGCTCCCTTTTCTCAGCGATTTATTGCGTGTATTGCACCTCGGCCTCTTACTGGATGTTATTAGGAAAGTTGTTGTTTGTTTCTCGCTTTTTTCAGCTGGAATAATCCCTTCAGTAGGAGAGGCTTTATGTTAGAAAATAAAGCAGCGTAAAAAACGTAAATTCTGGTTAAAGAGGATCATGACCATTGTATTGTAATTGGTAACGCGAAGGGGAAGTCAAGTACTGTCCTATGATTTGACGGTAATTAAAGGGACACCTGTAATTAAAGGTGATTAGCCCACATCCCTCACTGCAGGTACGGAAAGGTGAGACGTGTCCTATCCTCATCAGGTATTTCAAAAATTGTCGTAACCAATAGGGAGCTTGTCTTTACATTTGCGCTTTCAATTTTAATACTGAATCCTGGCTGCAGCATCCAGGTGACGTCCTGTTTATTCTTGTTGTTACCAGACGATTTTATTCAGCATAGGAAAGGTCTGTCGTACTGGAGGGTCATCTCTCCCTGTTCTATAAGTCTGTCCTGTGTTGAATAAAACTGGAAGAAAATATTAAGGAATGAAGAAGGCATCTCCAGGGTCAGAGAGTTGATCAAGCAGACCTAAGTGTGTGTGTGTGTGTGTGTGTGTGTGTGTGTGTGTGTGTGTATCTTTTTCTCGCTGCCATGGACTCACCTAGGTATTCCACTGAGGCAAACATCATACCCTTATACTTAGCGGAGGGAACATATCGCAGTCAGGGGGTTCATCTGTCCATCCCCGAGTTTGGCATCAGTTGGGATTCGGAATAATCTTTTTAGTCGCGTATTCTCGTCAGGTAAGTAAGCTCCCTAACACCTTTTCCTTACCGGTTTTTTTTTGCTTGCATCTCATTAATAATTCCTTGCATGTTATTTTTGCCTTCCATGATGGTGTTTAAAAGATATACGCAATATACAGGAGAGTAGTAAGGCACACTATAGAAAATAATTCGCTATGGATAAGGTGTCAGGGAGCCACCTTAACCGACGAGAATACAGGCCTTAATCCCATCAGCCTGAGCATTATTTCCTTCACTACTGCAGACAGAGTGGCACAAAAAAGAAGATATGGAACGTTGTGGTGGCGCTGTGGATGTGCTGGTGTTTTTAGAGAGAATGGAGAATGCGAGATTGACTAGGAGAGTATGTGAGTGGGGTGAAGGTGGAGGGGGTGTGGGAGAAACCGAGGATGAGATGGAGGGGTCGGGTGGAGAGGTAGATGAGTGAGGAGGGTGTAAACTGGAGAGAAGGAAGCGGGATGGTAAAGGATAGAATGACCTGGAGACGATAGATTTGTAGCCACCCTTTCCTAGATTCAGGTATCTTACTATAATACTCGAAGACAAATTAGAAGAGGCCTGGTCTAAGCTGAATGAAAACGTGTGGGTGATAAGAAGATACCGATGCCGAGAAACGTTTGTATATAGAAAGGATTAATGGGGGCCTTGTAACAAATTTACAGATACCGAATAACGTTTGCATATAGATGGGATTAATAGAGACTTTCTGGTCGATATACCGACACTGAAAAACGCTTGCATATAGAAGGGGTTAATGGAGACTTTCTAACCACGTATTCAGCGTAGGTCAGACGGGTTCACCTGACAGCACCCCTCCACCTCGCTCTCTTCTGCCCAGCGAGAATAAAACGGAAAAGACGTGATCCTATCGTATCTGGGAGTCCGGGGAGGTGCCAGATTCAGTCACGTTGTTACTACACGTGCGAATTTCCCGCTACTGAGTGAAATCTTCCCGGGTTAATGCCTTGAATCCCGGTGATGTCCATTCTTTTTTTTAAGTTTATTCTCGTTATTATAGTCTGTTTGTTTTCATCTGACGGAACCAGACCACTCCCACAAAGAGAATGCTAAGTCGTGGTTGCGTGAAATTCAGTGGGCCTCAGTTAGGAGATAGAAATGAGTCTCCTTGGTTACTAGTCAAATCTGCTTTCCAGCACGAATGCATAAAAAAATACCCCGCCGAATTGAAAGGGTTAAATTTGTTATCACGGAAAAGGAAAAAAAAAGTTTATAAGAGATAGTTTTCCACCGTTTAGCCGCAGTTCCTTCTTCCATGCTTAAAAAAATAAAAAAAAAATTGTCCCTCGGCTGAATAAAATCGTCTGGCGTTCGTCATAGAAACTGGTTAACTCCTTCAGTCCGATGACACAGGTTTATTTTAATTCTGTCTGTCTATTTCTGTCTCTCTGTCTGTCTGTCTCTCTCTCTCAAGACGATTTTAAACTTGGAAAAGACCCTTAGTGGCGAAGGGGTTAATGAAAGCTAGATATAACCCCTCCAGTTCGACAAATCCCCTTTAAGCTGGATAAAATCGTCTGGAGATTGCACGAATAAGATTACAGTACTCGTAGTGAAAGGGTTGTGTACCACGTTAGCCACACCGCACAGCCTCACTCCTCGAATTCTAGGACAGTGAATGAAACGAGGTACACTTAAGAGACATAAGAGTTCTGCCTGGTATTCTGCTGCTCCCACTTAACACTTAGAGAGAGAGAGAGAGAGAGAGAGTACGAGGATGCAGACAGAAATAGGAACAAAACACATCCAGTCACTTAAATCTCAGACAGATTACCAAGTGGAAGGGACTCAAGTTTTAGGCCACATTACAAAACACACACCAAAGCAATGTACAGGAAAAAGCACCACTGGGCCAGAAAAACAATATACGAAAAACAGTAGGGCCTTAAAAACAAAAGACAACAAGGAGGGCGGGAGATCAGGCTGTGTTGATTGCCTTGATTGTCTCCTCTATCTGACAGAGCACTGGACACTACGGGAGTCATTTCTGGTCATTGTCTTTTGTTTTGACTGTAACAGTGGGCGAAAACAATAGAAAAAACAACAAAGGATTATAAACAGGAGGCAGGAAGGGGTGCAGGAGGGAGGGCTGTTATGTACTACGTCTAATTATCTACGGGAGGATTCTCTCTCTCTCTCTCTCTCTCTCGTTTTTTGTCTGTACTACATTAGAAGGACGCATCGTGCCGATTGTGTACCCAATTTTTTAACACGAGAGAGAGAGAGAGAGAGAGAGAGAAAGTGTAAATTTTTCCCTGTAGTACACATCTCAGACACTCCTAAATAAACACACACACAAACACACAAACTTATGTACACAGAACAGGCGAAACTTGGAATGTGACATCCGTAGACTTTCAGGCAGCAAAATTTCTCGGTGAATTTATAGGCGATCGAAAGTTAGGTTAGGTCACTTTGGGCAGGGTTTGGTCTGATTAGGTAATTTTTGATTGGGTTGGCTTCAGTTCGACTAGATATAGACGGATTAGGTTAGATTGCTTTAGAATACGTTGGTTTTGATAGGTTTTGGGTTGGGTGTTATTTGGTTGGGTTAGGCTGGGTTAGGTTCGGTTGGATTAGGTCATTTTAGGCTCGACTGGGTTGGGTTAGGTCGGGTATGGTATGGTTAAGTGAGACTGGGTAGGATTAGGTAGGGTTAGATGCGGTTAGGCTGCGTCAGAATTGGTTAGGTTAGGTATGTGGAGGTTACGTGAGATTGTGAGGTTAAAAACAATTAGACTGGGTTAGATGAGGTTAAGTTATATTAGGTTGGGTTAATTTGGGTTGGATTAGGTCATTCGAGGTTAGGCAGGGTTCAGTTAGAGTAAATATAGATAGGTTAGTTGAGACTAGGTCTATATAAATTGGTTTATGCATTACGGTCTGTTGTTGGTCCGTCCTTCCAAAGTCAAATATCACAGGAGGTGGGCGTGGTTTTGTGTGTGTGTGTGTGTGTGTGTGTGCTCGCTTCGTGTTTCGTCTATTTTATACATTTTTGTGTGCCTTGTGTGACTGAAACTTTGTGTTTGTATGTTTCACTTCTCGTGTGACTGAGGGTGGACTGCTTAAGAATACCGCCCTTTATAGTTACGATTGCCCTTTCCTCAGTATAGCATATGTTTTTTGTTTATTTAGCTCTCTCTGGACGATTGTATAAGAGCTCCGTGGAAAATACTAGAACTAGAACGATGGCAGTAGCTACAGCCTTGTGTACCAGATATCCTGCCAAGTTTCATTAGCAGATATCTTGCCCAAGTTGAATAAAGTCGTCTGAAGTAAGAATAAGGTTGAAGAGACGTTGCTGTACTGGAAGTCGTTGGATATGCCTTGTTTTATGTCTTTTCGTATGTGGCTGCGAGATAACAGACTCAGGTTCAGTCTTTTATGGCAAGCGTTAATAGATAGCTCAGTGCTTTGCTTAATATGAAGGTTAAAACGTCACCTAACCCAGTGTAATTGTGTGTGTGTGTGTGTGTGTGTGTGTGCAGTTTCATAATAAACTAGGAGTGCATAATTAATTATGGTCTCTGGTCATGAGGTGCATTTATTAAACTTTTATGATTGTTTCTATCTAATATGCCGTAACATCCAACATGGACCTTTAATTCAGGATCCAGGGTCCACTTTCCACATACATCATCCAGGAGTCTGTGCCCGGGCCATCACTTGACCACTGATACTCAGCATCTTCAGTGTGAGAGTGTGTGGTACGGGCATAGCATTCATATCTGGTGTGATGGTAACAATGGAGATGTCTTTATGACATTGGAGAAGCCTTACAGAGTATCAGTAAAGCGCTTGTTATAGAAATTCAATTCCTGAAACTGTTTCCTGCAACAGCCAAGGTGGGATTCTCCATTCCACTGTCCCCAGCCCACTTGTGGGTCTACTACGCCACCACTTCCCCCGTTTGTATTGTAGCACCTCACCCTCTCAGTAGTGTCGTCTTTTGAATTCAGACTTTGTGCCCACATCAAACTCACTCACATTTATTAACTCAAACTGCACATTTTTCAATTGATCTGAGTGATTCATATATTGCATCAGTATATCTTGGACGATGAACGTTAACTTGAAGGTATAAGCTATCTGAAGGGAACTTGTAAATGATGACTCAGAGGAAGTAACATCTCTTTGAATATACTATCTATCGTTGTTAATTAAGTAAAAGTGACATGGAGTACATATGTATGCTGTACCCGCAGCCCCTTCACACTTGCAAACAACTAATGGGCGTGTACTGTAAAATGCAAACCGCCGCTGAGCTGGGGGCGTGGAGGGAATGGCGATGTCCACAGAAACCATTGGCACTGGGAACGCGTAGGCTTGTTAGGGTGTTGATGATGATGGTGGTGGTGGTAATGATGGTGGTGGTGGTGCTGGTGGTAGTAGTTCCAGAAGTCGTGGTGTGAATGGTGATGGGTTGGGTACGCGGATTGTTATTAGGGTGGTGATGATAATGGTGGTGATGGTGGTAATGATGGTAGTGGTGGTGGATGGTTGTGGTGTGAATGATGATGCAGGTGGGAAGCACTGGCCCTGGGAAGGCCGTTTGTGATGATGGTGGTGGTAGTGGTGATGGTGGTGAGGATGGTAAGGAGGAGAAAATGATGATGATTGGGGAGATAGATGAAAACTGCACTGGGTTATTGTACGTATCAGGGGGCCGTATATACAGTAATATGGCACGTTAAATCTCTCTTGTTTTTATACTGTCTTTGCAAACGATGTCGATATAGAAAAGACGCCGGATAACATAAAAGAAAAAATTAAATCGCAAAAGAGGAGGTTGCAAGGAATTTTTTTGACCTTAAGAGAATATGGGCGAAATTCCACCATTCTCAGGAAGGCTCGTATTCTGAGTGGCTTTGGAGATTTCGTAACACCTCTTCCTTAGCGATTTATTCTGCACATTACACCTCAGTAACCTCTTGTATGTTACTGGATCAAACTTTGTCGATATTAAAAAGATATAAAGAACAGGTAGAGTTGGTCACCTAGTATGCGGCCCACAGAAACTAAACGATGACAGCTGATAGGGTTTAGTACGTGTTCTTAACAGATTTGGGACATGTTCTTAACCCTTTCACTCTGCTGACGTAATGGCTATTCTGTAATTTCTATCACCAGATGATTTTTACTCATATGGAGAGACTTTCCGATATAGAGGAGTTAAATATAACCTTCATTAATCCCTCCCCTTTGTCGTTGGTTGATTTATATCGTCTGGCAGCAGCAGGAATAACATTGAAGATATCTGACACGTCCTTGTTTCCTCTCGATTTATGTTTTTCTTTAATTTCACTTGCATTTTCATCTGCGCGATCCTAAACTAGACTCACCAGTTTCTCCTGTTTATCTCTTCGTATTCTCCATTTCCACCTTTTGCTGCATCTGTTTAATTCCCCTCCTCTCCTCCCCCCTCCCCGCCTTTCCACCCCATTCCATCTTTTTCCTTCTCTTCTTTCATCTTTATTTCCACCTTTTGCTCAGTTTATACCATCCTCTCCTTTCCATCCTTCCTTTCCACCTCCTGCTCCAGCCGTCGTGTTCTTCCTCCTCCACTTATTTCTCCTTATGTATTCTTCTTTTTCTTTCCTTCCTGTATGTTACTTTACCTGACATTCCTTCTCTTTTTCATCTCTTTCCACCTTTTACTCCATTTAATCCGTCGCCTCCTTCCCTTCTTCCTTTTCACTCCTGCTCCGACTTTCCATCTTCTCAGTTTGCCTTGCACCCATACTCCATCTCTTCTTCTGTCCTCTCTTCCTCCTCCCTTTCCACATCTTTCTCTGTCTGTTGTGATCCTCTTTCTTTCTCTGTCCTCCCTTTCCATCTTTTGCTCTGTATTTATCATAGTCTTCTCGTCTCTCTCTTTCCTTCCATTCCCCCTCATCATCTCTTTCATCCTCCTCATCTTTCTCATCTCTTTTCATCTCAGGAGTATTTCTCCTTTTCTTCTTCGCTTCCCTCCCCAGATGTCTGCATCAGTTCTCCCTCTACCACCTCTCCTCTTATTTCTTTCTACTTTTTTTTTTTTTTTCAGATTACCGGTCGCATACTTAAGCTGATAGGGCCAAGCTGTGTGCAAGCCCACAATTTCTGCCAGTCATCCCTGCAACAACTGTGAGTATTATAGTCTGTTTGTTTTCAGTTGATGAAACCGAGCCACACTAAAAGCTTGAGTCGTATTTTCATGATATTCAATGAGCCAATAGTTGCGAGGTAGGAATGGATCCCTTTGCTTACTAATGAAATCGACCCTCCAGTGCGATTACACTTGGACATCAGCTAAACTTAAAGGGCTTGGAGATCTTTGTCAGGTTAGAATAAACGTACTGTAGCTGTGGTTAGCCTGCATGCCGCGCTACAAGAGCAGTACAAGGCAGAGAAACAAAACCCTCGTTGTAACCGTGTCATCTCTGGTTTCACATGTGACTCTCAGAAACTGAGGGGTTTTTCTTTTATCTTGGCGATCTCTCTCTCTCTCTCTTCTCCCCTGTCAGCCTGAGGACGTTTTTTATATTTGGTTCTTGCAATTACCAGACGATTTTATTTAGCTTAGGAGAGCATCCTAATAGTGAGGCGTTAAGCCCCTCCAGTTCGAATAAACTCCCGCAGGCAGAGTAAAATCTGTGGGCAGCACGAGCAGAGTAAAAAAGTCCTTGGCAGAAAATGGTTAATACTAGAGTCGACATCAGTTCCTCGGCCGGTAAGCACTCCATGCATGCCAGTCATACACAAATAGTTCATCCTCACAAGTTTCATCCATTAACACTCAGGCTCCAGTGACTCACTCGCCCCAATAAAATCTTATGGAAGTGGTAGGAATATAATATGAAAAAGGGAATACTAGGACCGCTTCATAGATTCCTAGTCTGATGACGATTCCATGTATGCCTGCCCTACACTTGTAAGTTTCCACCATCCCAGTTCCTTTCGGTAATCCCTGTAATCCCGGACGTCTCCCCAAGGCTGAGTGAAATCGTCTGGCGGCGGCAAGAATAAAAAATCAAAATGGCGTTCCTGTGCCGCTAATCACTTCATGCTTGCCTACTCTCGAATATTCCTCCTCCTCCTCCTCCTCCTCCTCCTCCGTGCAGTTCCTGTTGGCCATGGTTGCCTCTCGTTATCTGCCTCCCTCCTGCCCACCGGTCCCATCCTTCTTCCTCCTCACCCTCTCCTTTTATCATCCTTTGCCTTGTAATTAACTCCTTAGCAATCTCTTCTTCTGACCGGACCTTTTTTCTTTCCTCTCCTCTCCTCTCCTCTCCTCTCCTCTTCCTTTCTCTTCATGTCTTCCCTAGCAGTCTTTTTCCTGACTGTGGCTTTTTACTCCTCTCCACTCTTGCATTCTTCTCATCCTTGCAGTTTCATATTTATCTTTATTATTCTTTGAGTTCTGTATTTTCCCTTTTTTTTTTTGTCTCGCTTCTCCTCTGCTCTTGCATTCCTCTAATCTTCGTTGTTCTTTATTGGTATTTCCTGGGGGTTCTGTTATTTTCCCCTGGATTCTCCATGCTTTTTTCCCTGTCTAAGATCCGCTTCCACGTTCGCCCCCTTTTTATGTATCCTGTAGTTGCGAATTTTCTACTTTGAATTATAGTTCGGTTAATATTGGGCGATTTTTCTGTGTTCAAGACAACCCCAGGACGCCTAGCCATGCTTAAGCTGCCACGACTTTTTTGGCCGAGAATACAAGATTTCGTACCTAATTCCAGCCTATGGAAAATGACTGTGCTCGGCTCAGCGAAATTCAGCCTAGTCCCAAAATTGAGCTGCTGACCACGCACCCTCATTCCTCTGTTTTGGCCTGCCTATTCACCTATGGCCACGTGGTTGGTGGGCGCGCAAACCTATGTGCATGAACATTGTTGGAACAACTGCCAAATAACCACTGTGAAACCCATGATGTTTGGTTGGTTTCATTCTTAGCCCATTAAATACCGTGACGCACTGTTTACTGTGGTTCTGCTAGCTTCATACGATTTTATGCAACTTGAGGGAGACGTTTGGCACTGGAGGGGTTCGATATAGCCTTCATTGACCCTTTCACTACAAGAACTCTTTCGAAATTGAATAAAATATGGTACTGTCTTGTTTTTCAGGAGTCGTAATTTTAGGAGGTAGGGGATAATCAGGGCTTAGAAAATCATATTTATTCTTCAAAACGTTTCGACTTACTATCAAGTCATCACAGAATCTTGAAACAACAGAAATTAAAAGTATTACTTCGATTAGAGTTCAAATGACATGATAAAACACAAGGTAATAGAACAGTTGCATTCCCTGCTACAGCATTAATTCTAAACAAAGCAGTAATTTTCACCTCCGTTATTTCAAACTCCTGATGATGACGGAGGTGAGTCGAAACATGGGAAAATCAGTGTACAAATGTTAGGCTTCATTACCATCTTCCTCCTAAATAAAATCGTGTGAGGATAACAAGAACAGTATAAAATGATGCCGCCATAATGAAAGGGTTCACGATGTTGAGGATTGATGTGGTAAGGGGCCGTAAGGCTTACCAACACGTCATCCTCTCAATGCCTATCTCTGCTCCGTTAATGCATTTTTTTTAATGCTATATATGCCATCTGTGTCGTTATAATATAAATTACATACAAGAGAAGGTGTAATAGGTAAAATAAATCAGAAAGGAAAAGGTGCTGGGAAGCCTTCCATGCTGATGAGAATACGGCAATAAGACGTGTACGAACCGACACGGAATCGGCCCCAACCACGCCACTGTCACTTCACTCCACAGCGTCAACCCTACGCACTTAGTTGATTATTTCTTGCTCTTACACATACGCCTTTGATTTTGTCTGTATATGAATGTTACACACACACACACACACACACAAGGACAAACTCAGACACAGATACAAAGACAACCTAACACAGTACCACACCAGCATCCCAGCATACCTCCAGACACACAGCCACAGCTCTGCACAGAGAGAATGAGAGAGAGAGAGAGAGAGAGAGAGAGAGAGAGAGAATTTCTTACCTTTGTGCTACATTAGTATATTCTAAGTACATTGTATGCATGTATTGTTATAGTAGATGTGTTTGTATCTGACGGAACTGGTCCACTTCCACACTTTGAATACTATATCGTGATTGCATGATAGTCGGTGAGCCTTTGACACGAGGTGGGAAAGAGTCTCCTTGGTTACTATCCACATCGCTTCTCTAATCTGACTATACCTGGTCATCAACCGAGCTGAAAGGGGTTAGAGACTTTTGCTAGGTTGAGTAAATAGTAATCCCCTAAGTTATAGTTGCAATTTAATATTGTACTCCATGGCACATCCATTACCTTCTGTGTGTGTGTGTGTGTGTGTGTGTGTGTGTGTGTTTAGAAGATGTCCTGTATGTTAACAATATATATAGTCCTTGTGTGTGTGTGTGTGTGTGTGTGTGTGTGTGTGTGTGTGTGTGTGTGTCAGTTTATGGTGCTTGTGTGGTACGGGTGACTGTGTGTATAACACTGTGTATGTATGTATGTGTGTATCTGCGTTTGTGTGTGTTTGCGTATGTACATGCGTGTGTGTATGTGTGTGCTTTTTCCCTGCATTTAGTGTCTGGCCTTATGTATGTCAACTGAAATGAGGCCCAATGACATGCCAGTACCCTGTTGTTTGCTATGTAAATTCCACATCCCGACTACTTGTGTTCGGCATGCTGTATGAGTGTGTATGAAGGTGTATGAGAGTGCTGGAGTGTGTTTGAGGGTGAATATGTGTGTATGAAGGTGTATATGAGAGTGTATGTGTGTGTGTGAGTGTGTATAAGTGTGTATGAGAATATTAGGGTGCTGGAGTTTGTGTAAGGGTTTCTATGTGAGTGCTGGAGTGTGTTTGAGGGTGTATATGTGTATATATTAGGGTGCTGGAGTGCTTGTGAGGGTGTATCAATGTATGTGAGTGTATCTGATTGTAAATTTATTGTCTGTATATGAGAGTTTGGGTGTATATGAGGGTGCATTTTAGAGTATGAATATATATGAGATTACATCATGTGAGTGTATGAGTGTATATGACGCCACTTCGGAGCCACAAAGGAGAATACACCAACAGTGAGTGTGTTATATTCTTTTCACTCGAACTTGGCCTAAAATTGATATCTTTCCCACCTAGTCATATAGACGTGCTGTGGAAAGTATGCAGAGCTGCAGCAATATTTTTTTTCTGCTACGGAGCTGTATGAAATAAACTACACTAGGACTAGACTCTAGGCCAAGTTAAAGTGAAAAGACTATGGTGTACCCTCGGTTAAGATAGGCTACACTGGACCCCTTCAGTGTCAGTGCATCCAGTCATGTCCTTCGCCTCTCACTGGTCCCCCACATGTGAGATTTGGGATTCTTTAATATGTGGACAGTGTGTAACATTGTCCCCCCTAAAAGTAAGACTTGGCACCTCCTTACCCTTTCCCCCAATTAAGACTTGACCCACCTTGGCGCCCCCCCCCCAAAAAAAAAAAAAAAAAAAAAAGTAGGGCTTGGTTCCGCCTTGACCCCCCACTTTCTCTTCATTCATCGAGACCTAGCTACACTACGAGAGACAAACAAAGCATATGAGATGACAAGGCCTCTCTCGTCATCATCATCTCGGGTAGAGGTTGGTACTAAGCAAGGTGTCCTAATAGGTAGTCATTATTCTCTCTCTCTCTCTCTCTCTCTCTCTCTCTCTCTCTCTCTCTCTCTCTCTCTCTCTCAAACTGTTTAAAACTGCCAGATCATTACAAAAACTCTAAAAGTAAAGATATTAATGTGCAATAAAGTGCAGATAGCTCACAAAGCCTCCCCACCAGCTTAAAACTCTTGTCGCATTCGGCTAAGCTCTAATCGTTGAAGAGAGAGAAGAATGAGCTGCAGTAAGCTTGAGAATGTCACTCCACGGTACTCTAGGAGGATTGTTGTCTGCCTGAGATAATCTTGACGCTAGTATGGGTTGGAACAGAGAGAGTCTTTTGTTATTTCGTGCACAGTTTTGCAGCTTGGCACACACAAGGTACATACGAACATAGGGTGCTTTTGTTAGTTCTGTCTTTGGTATTGTTATTGTTGTTGTGATTGTCTTTGTTACTCTAAATGCAGATAGTGTAGTTGTTGTTGATGTTGCTATTACAATTTAATTTGCCAACTAGGGACTTTTCAAACTGGAGAGGATAAACGTAGCCCTCATTAACCTCTTGACTGATAGAATTAGATACAGCTTTCATTAACTTCTTCACTGATGTAGATCTTTTCATACTAGAGAGGATAAACACAGCCTTCATTAACCTCTTGTCTTGATTTATTTTTTAAAGTTAAGAGATGTTACGTGCAGCCTTCATTAACCTTTTCACCAACAGAGGTCATTTCCAAACTAGAGAGGATAAATGCAGCTTTCATTAACCTCTTGACTGATAGAGATTTTTTACTTTTAAATTAGCAGAGGTTAGATACAGCCTTCATTAATATCCTCACTGAAAGGAGTTCTTTCTAAAATTAAAAGAAATGATCTGGTGGTGACTAGACTGATACAAAAAAAAGTATGTCATTGTAATCAAGTGGTTAAATATATCATCGTCAGTGGTTTCAGTGCCATAGCTGTTGTATGTTACCTGAACTGCATCCAGTCGTATGGTGTTGGCTGGAATGAAATATAAAATACCGGTAATTAATTCTGAGCCAGAGTGACAAAGTGTTTATTGATATTAGTTTTATTTACGTATTTATTTATTTAGTAATTATATTTCGCATTGCTCCTCTGGATTTCTCTTATACCAAGAAAAGTTGAATCAGGTGACATTCTTTTTTGGATCCATATGCACGGTTTTATGCAGCTTAGGAAAGGCTACTCCTATTGAATAGGCTATTTCATACTTTATCAGATCAAAAAGTCTCTGCTAAGTTGCATAAAATCATCTTAGGTTAGCAGTGATAAAATACAAAATACGTCTCTGAAGGGTTAAGGTAATCCAGAGTGCATGTCATGGAGCCATTATAGCGTCTCATCTCTCTCTCTCTCTCTCTCTCTAACCTGACAATGATCACCCATCCCCCTCTCAGCCCAGCTGATAGCCAAGAGTTTTAGTCAGATTGGAAGGTCGATCTGACCAGCAACCAAGGAGACTCATTCCTACCCCATAGCTGAGTTGCATCGAACTTACAGAACTACGACTTAGTATTCATGTCGTGAGAGTGGTCCCGTCCAGTCCGGTCCCGTCAGGTGAAAACAAAATTATTATAGTTAGAAGTCCTAAAATGTATCGCATCAGGTAAAAAATATGGTAGAGCAAGCCTTTGAGGCCAGGGGTGTCTCTCATTTCATGCTGGCCCTTTCCTAACGATTTTCTTCAGCCTAAGACAGATTTTCCCAACTGGAAGGGTTAGAATAAGCATTGATAAACCCCTTCAATGCGAGTGGCCTTTCTCAAGTTGAATTAAATCGTCTATAGTCCTTTCATCTTAACTTGAGCCAGATTTTCATCCTTTCTCAGCTTTTTCACGTAGCTCATTGGCAGAAAAAGACAATGTTATGGGTCTACATTCTTTCCATGGCACTTCTTCCTGACTAGCACCATATTCCAGTGTTAACATATTGTTATAACTAAGCATTCTAGGTGCAAAGAAGACAATTTTATGCCAAGTTAAAGTAAAATTTGTATAGCAGAAGCAAGAACAAAGTATCTAAAATGTCACTTGGATGAAATGAAATCATCTGGTTGCATAAAGAATGAACTTATCAAGAAGGTCACCCAGACACGAAGAGCCAAACTCAGCTGCACTCGACTCCAGACGCGACGATCAGGTGGTCACTGTAA